>NC_063179.1:44146515-44299111 GCF_023159225.1 Perognathus longimembris pacificus | reverse complement strand
AAGAAGAAGAAATGCTAGAAGACTGAGATAACAGATTCTTGAGGGCTGGCAAGACGAAGAACTGGGAGGGTGGGTTTGAGGAATGGCTGAGAGAGAAGTGCCAGCCGCTATACCAGAAGCATCCTGTGTATTGTTTCAGGTTCCTGATGAGTCAGGGCAGTGCTGCGTTGCCCTCCTTCCCTTGAGAAGTGAGATCAGGTCGCTGTTGAACAAAAGCGTGCAAGAGTCAAGCTGACAGGAAGGAAGGAATACGGTGAGTTATGCAATGGAAAACGTGAAATCCATGGTGGAAAAGGCCAGCTGAATGACAGTGGACCTTCGAGACCATGGCTTTAAAGCCAGCCCAGGCAGGAGAGTCTATGAGGATCTTCTCTTCATTTAACCACCAAAAAGCCAGAAGTGGAACTGTAGCTCAAGTGGTAGAGTGTGAGCCTTGAGCAGAAGAATCTTAAAGATAGTGCCCGGGCTCTGAGTTCAAGACTGGAAGTTGACGGGTGGTTCTTCCCTCTTCTTCCTCAAGTTTCCCGAGCTCTCAGAAGAGTTCCGCAAGATTCGTCATTCTCTCCTACATAAAGCATTTCTGCCTCCTCGGGTTCAGAGCCACGTCTACTCTAAGGGATTTTTGCCAAACCACAGGCTCTCCTGGGAAATACAAAGAACAAGAAAGAATACAACCCCCAAAAATGATGGGTGATGGGATGGTACAAGGGACAAGTAATGTGAACTGGCAAGTCAGCAGGAAAAGAAGAAAGGGGATTTCAGATGTGAGTTAAAGAATTAGACCTTCTCTTTCGTGGATCAGAGATATTTGGGGGCAGCATGCTGGTGGTGGTACTAGGATTGAACTCAAAGCCTTGTGCTTGCTAGGTTAGCATTCTACCACTTGAGTCTTGCTCCCGGTCTTTGAGATATTTATTGACTATAAGATACAAGATCTTGGCCAGATATAGTATCTTAACACCTGTAATCCCAGATACTCAGGAGGTAGAAACTGGGAAGATCACAGTTCAAGGCCAACCTAAACAAAAATACTATAGAATAATAAAATAAACAACTTAGTGAGACCTCCATCTCAATCAATAAGTAGGACTTGATGGTGTCTACTTAAGGTCTAACCTACACAGGAGGAACTCAATCTCTGGCCAAGCCCAAGAAAGAAAGAAAAAAAGAAAGAAAAGGAGGAAGACCCTAATGAAAATAAATGAATAAAGCAATAGGGGCTAGGAACATGAGTTTAAATCCCAGTAGTATCCTAAAAATAATAAGTGTGCAAATCCTGAAGATTTAATCACAATGCTGGAGGGCATGGGAGAGGGAGAAGAGAACAGGAAAGAGGAGGAGTGGCGTCCTGAGGACTGGCGGGGTGCCCATGAGATGCGCAGAAGGCCCCAGCAGGGCTCTGGTGGAGGAGAGAAGAGGGCAGCCCTGTGGGGACAGAGCCTGAGGCAGACCAGAAGGCCCAGCGCCCAGAAGTGAACGAGAGGACCCAACCGGACAGCCCTCTTCCACCTGGACAGTTTCAGCCCCTCTCGGGCACCAACCCCCCCCCCCGCCTGCCCCCCAGAGCTACTATCAGAAATTAGGCTTTGTCTTCCAGTCTGTGTCTTGCTCCATGGATACACATCGGTAAACAACATATATTCTTTTTTTTTTTTTTTTTTTGGTCTGTCCTAGGGCTTGAACTCTGTCCCTGAGCTCTTCAGCTCAAGGCTAGCGCTCTACCACTTGAGCCACAGCACTGCTTCCGGTTTTCTGGTGGTTAATTGGAGATAAGAGTCTCATGGACTTTCCTGCCCGGGGCTTGGCTTTGAACCTCCATCCTCAGAGCTCAGCCTCCTGAGTAGCTAGGATTACAGGCGTGAGCCACCAGCACCCAGCTTCAAATATCCTTTTGTTTTGTTTGTTTAACTGTATTTTTTTTTTGGTCTTTTCTTTTTGTACCAGGGATTGAACCCAGGACATTGCACTTGCTAGGCAAGTGCTTTCTCATTGATCTATATCCCAGCCCAACAACAGATATTCTTGTTTGGTGTTTTTTATTCATCATTAGAAAAAAAAGATAGTATCTAGTATGCATCTTTCTACAATGTGTGTATGTGTCTGTGTGTCTGTCTGTCTGTATGTACTGGGACATGGACTCAGTGCTTTAGACTCTTTAGCTTTTTCATTCAAGGCTGCTGCTTTACCACTTGAGCCACACCTCCCCTTCCAGCATTTTGCTGGTTAATTAATTGGAGATAAGAGTCTCCCAGATTAGCCTGGGTGGGCTGGCTTCACACTGAGCTCCTGGGAACTCATCCTCCTGAGTAGCTAGGTTACAGACATGAGCCATCCGTATCCAGCTTCAGCTCACTTTACATTTTTCTTAACTAAAGAAAGCAAAGCCTTTCTTTTACGTGCACTGGTTTAACCACTTCATCGCGAGAACATGCCCTGGCCCTTCACACATGCCCTTCCGATGGACAAGGCAGGACCATTCCTCCCGTGCTTCCGGTTCGTCTGCTTCGCAGGCCGTGGCTCGATGCACCTCCCTGGGTGTGTCCATGCCTGGGGGACGGGTGCCAAGGGTGTCCTAGCGCGGTGGACACCCGGAATTCCCGCATCGACGTGCCACTCACCCAAGCGCTGCCGAGCTCTTCTCCACGTGGCTGTGCCAGCTCTCACGCAGACCCTCTCCCCAGCCTACGGCAGGACTCTTCTTGCCATCTAATGAATAGGAAGTGCTAGCTTGTTTTAGTTTGCGTGATCCACGCTACTACGTTGAGCATCTTTTCACATACACTTTCCATCTATGACTTATCTATTTCTACCCTTTACCCATTTTTCTGCCCTCTTTTTCTTTGGGGGGGGAATGTTGTATTCATTTGTAGGAGTCCTTTACATAGTCCAGTCCATGTAAGCACCATTTTTGCCCAACGGTTTGGAAACCAAAATCTTCAGTAATGCTTTCTGGAGTAGAACATTCAGTTATAGGTATCTTTGAGAGGAAAGTTCTTAATTTTCTGATCTAAAAAAAAAAAAAATAGGATCCAGGGCTGGAAACACCTCACTCAGTTTTAGAACACCTGCTTAGCGTATGCAAAGTACTAAGTTTGATCCCTAGCACCACAGATAAGTAAATAATTAAAAAGGTAATACTGGGGTTTGAACTCAGGGCCTCATGCTTGCTAGGCCAGCACTCTGCTACTTGAGCCAAATCACCATCCCTGTTTGCTTAAATTATTTTTCAGGTAAGGACTCATGTTTCTGCCCAAGGCCTGACTCGGACCATGACCCTCCGACACGAGCGTCCAGTGTAGCGGGAATGACAGATGTACACCATCCATTTGGTTTGTTGGTTAAAATGGGATCGTGCTTATATATTTCCCAGGTTGACCTCAAACTGGAATACTTCAGATCTGCCTGCTAATTCCAGATAGATGGAATTACAGACAGGCACTGCCGTGCCTAGCCCTCCCAAATTTTTAAAAATTAAAAAGTGATGAGTTTGTATCTTTGATTTTTTTTTTCTTACAGTTTTTCCCAAAATATTCTACTCAACTCCCAAACGGTCCAAGAATATTGTCTCCTAGGATCCATTCACACTTGAGACAGAAGGACTTCCCCAGCCAAGGTCCTCTATCCCAAACACAAAGCACCAAAGCAGATGGTACACACAACGCGGGAATTTACAGAGAGACTAATTCCAAAGGGGCACATGAATTTCGGGGTGCCCTAAGAGATAGATGCGGTGTGGAAGGGAGAGGAGACATTGCTGGAACTTGGGGGGACCATCACATGGATTGGACCACCCAGACAAGAGCAGTGGGCTTCTGCTGGGGACCCGGTGCGCTAGAGCAATCCCGGGAGAAGGTCTCGGGGAGGAGACGCCCTGGGCCCGTGCCCCGCAGCGCGTACAGGTGCCCTGGTGTCTCTAGGGAGGACGGCCTTCCGGGGCAGACACTGGTATGGAGAAGGATGGGGAACGGACGGGGTGGGGGAGGGCTGAAACCACCCCACCCCCCTAGCCAGCCAAGGCTCGGCCCCACACTTAGGAAGAGCAGATAATTGAATGAAGCTATAAAGAGCTGCAAGGCTTTTCTTCCTTCCTGAGTATAATTTAAACCAAGAGTCACTAAGCCAAGAGCGCCACTCTCCAAAGCACAGACTACAATACTCCAACCCAATAAAAACCTAGTTAATAAAGATCAGAACTGTTGAACAACTCACAATTCCTTGTAAACCCCAGTGCTCTACTATAAACGTTTTAACGGTAAGGGTGACTCCAAGGGCTCTTCGAAATTGTACAGGAATGAAGAGAACATGGAGAGTGAAAGGCTGATCATGACGGCAGACCTATGGTGCACAGAACACCAAGGGGAAAGATCACAGGGTAGGGAACAGGAGAGAAGCACTCAGATGAGACACCTAACAACCCAAACTGGTAGCCAGGCTCAATGATAAGAAAGTTCTGGGTTCAGTATGACAGGCCAAACCTCCTGACTATGCCACATGACACCTGCCCTACTGCTTATAAGATGTTAAAAAGAAAATGAGAGGTTCAAACAGAATTAAAGAACCACTAATCAAATAGGTAACCAAAAAAAATGCAAGTTTTGGGTACAAATTTGACCCTGCTGGCTTTTAAAGCCCCACTACTGTCTCAGATCCTAAAGATTCTAGGATTTTTGTCTTTGGGTTTTTTGTGGGGTTTTGTTTTTTTCCGGTCGTGGGGCTTGAACTTGACCCAGGTTCTGTCCCTGAGCTCTTCAGCTCAAGGCTAGCACTCTGCCACTTGAGCCACAGCACCACTTCCGGTTTTCTGGTGATTAATTGGAGATAAAGAGTCTCACAGACTTTCCCGCCTGGGCTGGCTTTGAGCCGCAATCCTCAGATCTCAGCCTCCTGAGTAGCCGGGATGGCAGGCGTGAGACCCCAGTGCTCAGCTAAGATTCTAGATTTTCTAGGTTTTGAATGTCCTTCCCCTGCGGATCCCATTGGTGGCACTGTGGTACAAGATGCACTGGCAAGATGAGTCCTCTGAACTACTCTGCGTATCTCTGTATGTGTGTATGTGTGTATGTGCTGGTACTAGCACTTGAACTCAGAGCCTTACACTCTCTCTTAGCTCTTACACTCATGACGGATGCTCTATCACTTGCTTGTGCACGTGCAGAGGGCACAAACCAGTGAGCAGGCAATTTGGCAATGTGATATCGGGATCTTCATGCCCATTCCCTCTGTTCATTCAAGGATTCTATCTTCAAGCACTAACCAGAGGCTGGGGATATGACCTAGTGGCAAGAGAGCTTGCCTCGTACACATGAGGCCCTGGGTTCAATTCCCCAGCACCACATATACAGAAAATGGCCAGAAGTGGCGCTGTGGCTCAAGTGGCAGAGTGCTAGCCTTGAGCAAAAAGAAGCCAGGGACAGTGCTCAGGCCCTGAGTCCAAGCCCCAGGACTGGCAAAAAAAAAAAAAAGAACTAACCAGAGACTGCTTAGGTTCCTGATGGTTAATGCCTGAGACCAGCTTCTCTGGAGGGAGAGATCGGGAGGCTCATGGTTCAAGGCCACCCCTGGCAAAAAAAACAAAAAAAGTTAGAGAGACCCTATCTCTAAAAAATAAGCCAGGTGTGGTGATTCACAACTTATTCCTACACAGGAAGCAAAGATAGGAAGATTCCAGTCCAAAGCCAGTCTGGGAAGGAGTGTGAGACCCTACCTAAAAACAAATTAAAGTTAAAAAAATAATAAAGGGGGCTGGGGATATAGCCTAGTGGCAAAAGTGCCTGCCTCGGATACACGAGGCCCTAGGTTCAATTCCCCAGCACCACATATACAGAAAACGGCCAGAAGCGGCGCTGTGGCTCAAGTGGCAGAGTGCTAGCCTTGAGCGGGAAGAAGCCAGGGACAGTGCTCAGGCCCTGAGTCCAAGGCCCAGGACTGGCCAAAAAAAATAAAATAAAAATAATAATAATAAAGGTGCAGGGGACTGTGGCATGACTCAAGTGATAACGCCTTGAATCCCAACACCACTGAAAGAAAGAAAGACAGAGGAGGGGAAAGGGGGGAAGGAGGAGAAAGGAAGGGGGAACGAAAGGGGAAGGGGGAAGGGAGAGGGGAAAGGAAGGGAGGGAGGGAAGGGAAGGAAGAGAGAAAGAAAAAGAGAAAAGGAAAATAGAGAGAAAAGAAGAAAGAAAAAGATCCCACCAACGGGATCCTCAAAGGAAAAAAAAGAGAGAGAAAGAGCGAGAGAATATGAGTGAGAGAGAGAGAGAGAGAGAGCACGCTGTGCGCTGGTTGACCCTGAGGACAGGAGGTCTGTGTCTCTAATGTGATGCACACACTCCAGTGCATCAAGTGCGGCACACCCCACACCAGGATGAGGAATAAGCTTCTCCCCGTGATGACGGAAGTTCTCAAGAAGGTGTGGCTCAGGTCTGTACTCTAACCATGCAGAAGGCTGAGATCTGAGGAGCAAGGTTCCAAGCCAGCCCGGGCGGCAAGGTCCATGAGACTCGTGTCTCCAATGAACTACCAAAAGCCAGGCGTACAGCACAAGCGGTAGAGCATCAACAGAAAAGGGAAGGCGCAGGGCCCAAATCCTGAGTTCAAGCCCCGGTGCTGGCACCAATCAGTAAGCCAAACCCAAAGCTTACTGTTCTCCCTTAACATTGGAGGCAGTTACAAGCCGGCTTCTGTCCCTGGCCACTTGGGGCTGCAGAATCCTGTCAGGGTGTGCACTGTGGTTTCAGGGCGCATTGTGTTGTGTTCTGTCGTCCTCTAGTGGTTTCAACCTGTTTTCATCTCCCTTCTAGGACCACACAAACACTGGATTCCTAACACGCACCTGTTAAATACACTGCATGGATGGGAGGTTCCTGGGCCCATTTGATGACCAAGACTAGATGGATCCGTGCACCTCAGCTTGTCTAGGAGAAAGGGTATCCCAGGGACCCTAGCTCAGGTAGCAGGCTCCCGTGGGTCTGCTGTGTGTGTGTGCGTGTGTGTGCACGTGTGTGTGTGTGTGTGTGTGTGTGTGTACTGAGGCTTGAATTCAAGGCCTCACTCTCGTGCAGCTTTTTCATTCAAGGCTGGCATTCTACCACTTCAGTCTCGCCTCCACTTCCGGCTCAAGTTCAAGCTGGCTTCCAACTGCAATCTTTAGATCTCAGCCTCCTGAGTAGCTGGGATTACAGACATGCGCCACCATTTTTGTTCTTCTAAAGTGACTGAGATGCTCCGCCCCCCCGTCCCCCCCCCCCCCCCCCGCCCCTCCAAATCTCAGCTCAGCTCAACTGGTTACTCTGTGTGATCCTAAGCAGGTTATCCACCTCAGCTGTCCTCACTTCTCTATGCTAATGTAGTTCTGAGATCACAGGGGCTCTATCCTGCTGGCAGCTCCGCACGTAGTTCTTTCATAGGGTAGTAGTTTATAGCTTTCCCTCTGCTTCTAATTATGTTGGGCTGGTTGGTTGGTCAGTCACAGGGCTTAAGCTCAAGGCCTGGGCGCTATCCCTGAGCTTTTTTTTGCTCCTGGCTAGCGCTCTACCACTTTGAGCCACAGCGCCACTTCTGGTTTTCTGGTGGTTGATTGGAGCCACCTCAGGCTGAAGACTTCATGAGACTTTTTTTTTTTAATATAATATTTTATTTGTATTTATTTATTGTGCTGGTACTGAGGTTTTTTTACTGGCCAGTCCTGGGGCTTGGACTCAGGGCCTGAGCACTGTCCCTGGCTTCTTTTTGCTCAAGGCTAGCACTCTGCCACTTGAGCCACAGCGCCACTTCTGGCCGTTTTCTGTATATGTGGTGCTGGGGAATTGAACCCAGGGCCTCATGTATATGAGGCAAGCCCTCTTGCCACTAGGCCATATCCCCAGCCCCCAAAGATGTTCATTTTTAACATTGTAGTATGTCTAACTTGTCAGAGTTCCCCCCCCACCCAGGGTACTGGAGATAAAGCTAAGATTAAACAAAGAGGCAACCAAGACAAAGGCCCCTTCCCACAGAGGTTCCACCACTAACATGGCCCATAACTGAAACAACTTGGGCGGCACCCTCTCCCGAGACCCTCCCAGATGGTAGGGTCTCTGCTTATCTGCCTCTTTAAAAAAAATTGTAGTTGCTATTAGTGTGTAGTATGGAGGGGATACCATTTCGTAAGTCAGGTGATGAGGACATTTCTTGTTTTGAACAGTGTCACGCCTTCCATTACTTCCCCTGGTTTCCCCCGCCCCATCCCTGCCCACAAGTGACACAGGTCATTTTCCACGCGGTGCACACTGAACAGCATGATTGCGTTTGTTCGCCCTTCCTCCCTCCCTTTTCTACGCCTTCACTGACCCCCGCCCCCAAAAGGAAAAAGGAAAGTCTGCTTCTGTTTGGCTGAAACAAATCCTGACCCTTCACCTTCTCCCTGGGTGTTCTCATGAGTCATGAGTCCATGACCACAGCGACAAACAATCTGACCCAGGTGTTGCAGTAGAACCAAAGCCCAGGGCCTCCGAAGGCTCCTCCTGCTTGTGAAGCTCTCGGGGAGAACGCAGGTCTGTCTCGGCTAGATTCCCCAGGAAAAGAGATTGGTTTAGAATTCACATGCAATGAATGTATTTATTGGTGATCAACAAGTAGTGTAAGCCCGGAGCCTCCTCCCCCACGGCCTAGCACCCCCAGCCTCCACCCCCTCTGCCTCGAGAGGGCGCCGCTCTGGGGCCATTGCAATCATGTAAGGCCACAGTGAGATCCCCTCGGAGTGTGACCTCCCGGCCTGGGCAGCTGCAGGCCCCTTATCTACTCCCAGCCCCGCCACGGTGAAGCCTCTGGTCCCCGCAGCCACACCGAGGTCCCCGCCTCCAAGACCTCCTAGGTGATAAAGGTCACCCCGACACTCGACGGACCGCACTCCTCCTCACCGGCCTTCCCTTGGCTGGCAGTGAACCTTTCCTCCGTTCTTCATGGTCTCTGGCAAAGTGGAATGTATCCTAACATGGGTAACAGTAGACTAACAAGGGGCGGGCAGCAAGACGGGCCTGGGGGGAGTCAGGAGTCTCGGCCCCCGGCCATGCCGATCAGCGTCACCTCACATGGAGCCACAAAGGACACACTCACACACACTCACACTCACAACTTCCTAAGGCAGAAGATGAGCCTCGGGCCCTACGCAGCCAATCTCTTGTGCAACCCTAGGACGGCCCCTAGGCGGCAGTGTGGGGACAGGTAGGCGCCCCCGCCGCCGGGGCCCGCAGGGACCGGAAGTGGGCGGGGCCCGCGGGGGGGGGGAGCCGGGGCGCGTGCGCCGGGGCCGCGTTGGGCCCTCCCCCGGAAGTGAGGGCCGCCGAGCCTGATGACGTGGCCGGGCTGCGTCCTCGCCGGTGCGCCCCGCGGCGCCGGACCTGTCGGCGGCGGCGGCCTGGGTGGGCCTGGGGCGCGCGTTCCAGCCGGAGCCGGAGCCGGAGCCGGAGCCATGGGCGGCGGGGGAGGGAGGGAGTGACGCGCCCGCCCCGCGGCTCCCCGGCCGCAGCCAGACATGAGGAGACCCCGCGGCGGCGGCGGCTCCTGAGCCCCGGCATGGCGGAGAGATACGGCGGGGACGCGCTGGCCGGGCCCGGCGGCGGCGGCGGCCTCGGGCCGGTGGACGTGCCCAACGCCCGGTAAGCCGCCGGGGAGCCGCGGGGGGGACCGGGGCCGGGGGGGGGGAGGGAGGGAAGGAGGGAAGGCCAGACCTGCACTCGGGGCGCCGGGCTTCCTAGCGGGTCCCGGGAGCGAGTGCGCATGCGCGTGCGCGGGAACGGCCCCGCCGCGCGCGCGTCCCGTGGGGCCGTCTTTCCGTCCGTTGCGGACCCGCGGCGGCCACGGGCACCGGGAGACCCCCCCCGCCCCGACGGCCGGGCGGCGGACGGCCCGAAGCCCCACCCGACGGGGCTGCCCGGGACCGCGCCGCTGGCGGGGCCTGTAGCGCGGGGTCTGGGTTCTTAGGCAGTGACAGTAAACACACACACCCGTACACACACACACACACACCCACGCACGTCGTTCCGCCCCGTCTCGGGCGTCGTTAGCGGGGTTTATACAATCAGCGGGGGGCGGGCGGGGAGGCGGCGACTGTGCCGACCCTTGACCGAGTCTCGGTACACCCGCTGTCTCTGCGGGGTGTGAGTCACGCGACGGCGCTTGCGCTCGGGGGCGAGGCCTCGGGAAGGTGAGCCTGGCGACCCGTCGGCCCGGGGTACCCCCCCGGCAGCGATCTGCACACATCCAACTCCTAAGGGAGCCGAGAAGCCGAATGTTTTCCAGAACCCGTGTGCTGCAGCGCCTTCTTGCTTCCTTCTCCAGACGCTTTATTAAAGGAATAGAACTTGAATTACACCCCTTCCTCGTGCCGGCCCACCCCCACCCCCCAGCCTTTGCGCTCAAAGCTGGCACTGTACCATTTGAACCACAGCTTCACTTGCAGGTTTTTGCTGCTTCATTGGAGATGAAGAGTTTCATGGGTCTTCCTGCTTGGGCCGGCTTCAAACCATGATTCTCAGCCTCTCGAGTAGCTAGCTGCCATAGGCATGAGACACCAGAGCTCAGCTTTTTTTTCTTTTTTTCTTTTTTTTTGGCCAATCCCAGGTTTTGGATTCAGGTTCTGAGCACTGTCCCTGGCTTCTTTTTGGTCAAGGCTAGCATTCTGCCACCTGAGCCACAGCACCACTTCAGCTTTTTCTGCTTATATGGTGCTGAGGAATCAGACGCAGGGCTTGGTGCATGCTAGGCAAGCACTCTGCCACCAAGCCACATTCCCAGCCCTAGAGCTCAGCTTTTTGTTGTTTTGTTTTTAAATTATTATATATCCAGAGAACTATGAGCTTACAAAAAGCTCACGGTTGAGGGAGCTGGGGATATGGCCTAGTGGCAAGACTGCTTGCCTCCTATACATGAGGCCCTGGGTTCGATTCCCCAGCACCACATAAACAGAAAACGGCCAGAAGTGCCGCTGTGGCTCAAGTGGCAGAGTGCTAGCCTTGAGCAAAAAGAAGCCAGGGACAGTCCATGCCCCAGGACTGGCCAAAAAAATAAATAAATCATATATATAGCTCACAGTTGAGCACAGCTCAAGTATCTGTAATCCTAGCTATACAGAAGCCTGAGATGTGAGGATTGCTATTCAAAACCATCCTGGGAAGGGACGTTCATGAGACATTTTTCCACTTAACCAACAAAATCCCAGACCCTTCAAGTCTCAGTATTGTCATGAAGTGGAGGAGGGGGAGAGGGATTAGCACATAAAAACGGAATCCAACTTTCCATAATTCCAGATTTAGAGCAGCAGAGAATTTTCTCTTCACACAAAAAGAGTTGGGAAGAGGGGACCCCCATGCCTCAAGGGCTTACTGGCCTGATTTAAAAGCCTCCTTTGACTCATCTTCACCCTTAAGTAATGAAGCTGCTAAGAGCCTCAACATGAACTAGGAATGTGTGCTTATCATATAAAAAGTGCCTTAGGTGTTAATGTTTCATCTTTACTCCAACCAGAAGACTTCATTAAAAATAAAAAAATGGGGGCTGGGAATATGGCCTAGTGGCAAGAGCGCTTGCCTCCTACACATGAAGCTCTCAGTTCAATTCCCCAGCACCACATATATGGCCAGAAGAAAATGGCCAGAAGGGGCGCTGTGGCTCAGGTGGCAGAGTGCTAGCCTTGAGCAGGAAGAAGCCAGGGATGGTGCTCAGGCCCTGAGTCCAAGGCCCAGGACTGGCATGCATAAATAAATAAATGAATGAATGAATGGAAGAGGTGACATTATCTAAAGACAAATGTACTATTGACTTAAGTAACTGTAACCCCTCTGTACATCATACAATAAGTTTTAAATTTTTAAACATCAAAGACTCCAGCTTTTATCTAAAATATTGGAATAATTTCCCTGATTTATTAGTGGTTAACAAAAGATCAGTAGTGTACATTAGGTGGAAAGTTGCATAATAATAATACCAAAGTCAGTATGGAATTTCAAATGGGTGAATAAGTATAGTGTATGTGTACATACATAGGTAAGGATTTGAAAGGATATACCAATTGGTTACCTGTGAGGAGAGAATTAGAAATGGTTCATTCGAAACATTTGTTTGCCACATGAGAACTAAACTCAGCATGTAGGCATTGTCCCTTAGCTTTTTCCAAGTATTAGGCTGGTGCGCTACTACTTGAACCACAGCTGCACTTCTGGCTTTTTGCTGGTTAGTTGGAAATAAGATTCTGTGCATTGGGACTTCAAAGCCCAGCCTTAAGTTTCCAAACAAACCCAAGCACCTTGAGTGAACATGCCAAAGGACAGCCAGCACCTAGGCCCTGAATTAAAACCCAATACCAGTAAAAGTAAAATAAATAAAAGTACCCAGTTCCTTGTCATTCCAATGATACTAAATGTTGTTTCTGCTCTTATTTTTCAGATTAACAAAATATATTCTGTTACTGTGTTTCACTAAAGTTTTGAAAGCCGTGGGACTTTTCGAATCCTACGATCTCCTCAAAGTTGTTCACATTGTTCAGTTCATTTTTATATTAAAACTTGGGTAAGTTTGGGGGGGGGTCTTTTTTAAAATTGACAATTCTGTTTTAACTGAGTATCTTTGGAAAACTATATATAGAGCGTATTTGTTCAATTCTTCCTTACAAGTTTGTTGGGGTTTGTTTTTGGAATTTTATTTTTTTATTGGAAGTATACCTAAGGTTAGAGCTACAAAGAGACCGAAAAGAAAAGGGACTTGTAGTCAGGCATGATGGGACCTACCTATAAAATTTTAACACTATAAGCCTACAATCGTTCAACACAAACTTGAGCTACATAGACTCTAGATTTGTGTTGATAAGGAGCAGCTGAATTGTCATGTCTGCTTTAGCATTCAGTCTGTTGCAGTATCGCATTATCATCTATAATAGGAAATATCTCATTTCAAAAACACCACTGTACACTTTAGAGAGAGCAAGATAATGTGGCAGAGAGTAAATAAAAGGTAGATCTGGACACTGGTAGCTCACACCTGCAATCCTAGCTACTCAGGAGACTAAGATCTGAGAATCTCAGCTCAAAGGTGGTTCAAAGCCAGCCTGGCCAGGAAAGTCGTGAGACTCTTCAATTAACCACCAGAAAACTGGAAGTGGTGCTGTGGCTCAAGTGGTTAAGCTGAAGAGCACAGGGACAATGCCCAGGCCCAGAGTTCAAGCCCCATGACCAACAAAAAAAAAAAAAAAAAGGGTAGATAATATGGTATTTTTATAAAAATGATTTTGACTTGCAAAGATCTTGGGAAAGATCTTGCGTAAAGATTCTCAGACACTCCCAGTAATATAGCCCAGTCTTCAGTCAAGAATAAAGAGATGTCTGAGGCTTGTCTTAACACATATGTTCCTTATTTTCTGGATTAACCATCCTAGGCTGGGTTTTCCTGCATGATCCATTTGTAATACAGAGTCCTTATACCATACAAACGATGTAGCAAGAAATTCTTCCTAATAGATTTCTGGACCTTAAAATTAGTAATGCCTTTAAAAAGAACCACCCCTGGGGCTAGGAATGTGGCTTAGTGGTAGAGTGCAGTACTTGCCTAGCATGCACAAAGCCCTGGGTTCAATTCCTCAAGTGGTAGAGCGTTAGCCTTGAGCAAAAAGAAGCTCAAGGATAGTGCTCAGGCCCTGAGTTTAAGCCCCAGAACTGGCAAAAGAAAAAAACAGAAGACCCAACCTTTTGGTGTTGGAGACATAGCTCAGTTGGTAGAGGGCTAGCCAGTGAGCAAAAGCAGAACTACTGAATTTGAGTCCCAGTCTCAGGCCTATTAAAAAAAAAAACAACTATAAAGATTCTTAGGAATGTAATTTTTGAAAGAGATTAGCAAGTGGGAAATTTTAAGCATCAGTTTTTATTATATAACTTTCAACAATGTAAACAATAGGGACATATGTCTAGTATTTCACTTCTGTTATATTGTTGCAGAATTCAGTTACTGAATTTTAGAGAAAATCATTGTTTCCTTTGGTGTTTAAAGGGTATTTTAAAAAAACTCAGAGTTGGGGGGATTTGGCACACAACTATAATCCCAGCACTGGGAAAACTGAGTCAGGATGATCAAGAACTCGAGGCTAATCTGGGTTGTATAGCCAGACCTTGCTTTAAAAAGTAAATCAAATACTAAGATTCCTTTCCCATTGTGGCTTGCAAACTGAAGACAGAAGAGTAAAGTTAATAAATTATTGCCATGCAAGCCTCTTCTATAAGTGTCATTCTTTAGCATTTCTTTTTTGTACTAGGATTTGAACTTGGCCTCGCTCAGCTTGCTTGCTCAGCTGGTGCTCTACCATTTGGGCAGCACCTCCAGCTCTTTTTTTTTTTTCTCAAACGAAGTCTTGCAGACTTGACTTCTCTGTGCTGGCTTTAAACTATGATCCTTCAGATCTCAGCTTCCTAAGCTGGTAGAATTACAGGTAGAGCCGCTTGCTCCTTGCTTCTCTCCACTTCTCTAATTTGTTTGTTTATAATAAATGTCATTACTTAAAACTATATTTTGGGTGTAATGTTGGTTAATATTAATATGCTACTCTTTCAATATTTCAGGACTGCATTTTTTATGGTTTTGTTTCAAAAACCATTTTCTTCTGGAAAAACTGTTAATAAACACCAGGTGAGGTATTTACAGAATCATTTATTCCTAGCCACTTCCCATTCAGTGGGCCAGAAATACAGCACCATTTTTCCATCAGAGTTAAAGTAGAATATTTTCAGTTACCTTGCTTTTGACTTATCTTACCAGAATTGAGGCTTCAAGAATAAGCTGGAAAAAAAAAAATCCCAAGATAAGGAAGTATCTAAAATCGGGAAGAGGGGACTAGGATGTAGCTCATTGTTAAAGGGGTTGCCTAGCAACTGCATCGCTCTGGGTTTGATCACTGGAACAGACAAAAAAAAGAAAGGAGTTCAAGCCCCAGGCCTAGCGTACATACACACACATACCCCAACAGACAAAAATAGAAAATTTTAAGCCAGGCACCAGTGTCTTACGCCTGTAATCCTAGCTATTCCAGAGACTGAGATCTACGGATCACAGTTCAAAACCAGCCCAGGGAAGAAAGTCCATGAGACTCTTATCTCCTATAAATTCTCAGAAAAAACTGTTAAGTGGTGCTGTGACTCAAGAAGTAGAGCACTAGCTTTGAGCACAAAGAGGCTCAGGGACAGTGCCCAAGCTCCGGGACTGGCGGGGGGCGGGGGGGACAAAGAATAAACTTTTTTTTTTAATCTATTTCAATATCATTAAATAGTTATACAAAGGGATTTCAACTGGCTAGAAAAACTTTAAAGCATGTACTATAATAAAGAGGCCTTATTCAGAAAGATAAACCTGTAAGACCTGAGGCATGGGGCTTAGCAGTAGAGTGCTTGCCTATCATGCATGAAGCCCTGGATTCAACTCCTCAGCGCCACATAAACAAAAAACCAGAAATGGTGCTGTGGCTCAAGTGGTAGAGTGCTAGCCTTGAACAAAGACAGCTCAGGGGCAGTGCTCAGGCCCTGAATTCAAGCCCCAAGACTGGCCAAAAAGAAGAAGGAAAAAGACTTGAGGCGTGCCCTAGAACCTAGAACCTCACTGGGAGGTTGGTAAAGTACAGGGTTTGGAAGTGAGGTTACTAGAATCAGACATATTCATGTTCTGACAGTCCTACTTAAAAATTCATAGTTTGTGCAAGTTTCTTACTTCTGTTGCCTTAATTTGCTCACCTATAAAGTGGAAATAAGACCTTTTCAAGTAGAGCTGTGGGAAATAGGTGACTTTACATACGTAAAGTTACCAGAAGAGTACCTGGTAGGTCTGTAGTGAGCCTGCCGGCTGTCCTAGGGAACAACACGTCACTCATTTCATACCAGAAATGCCCTCCTTTCTGCAGAACCTTCTCATCCTGACGTGTGTGCTTCACTGTCTGTTACATTATGCCACAAATAATCCTGTACCATGATTTTTTTTTTGGTTTTTGTTTTAGAGACCAGAACCTTTTTTTTTTTTTTTTTTTTTTTTTTTTTTTTGCCAGTCCTGGGGCTTTCTACTCAAGGCTATCACTCTATCTCTTGAGCCACAGCACCACTTCCAGCTTTTTCTATATATGTGATACTGAGGACTTAAGCCCAGGGCTTCATGCATGCTAGGCAAGCACTCTCCCGCTAAGCCACATTCCCAGCCCCACCAAGAACGTTCTCTAAATAAGTAATGAAAGTATTAAAACTCCTGATGGAAAAGAATTGAAATTCTAAATCATTAAGTATTTTTAGGAAGTAAAAGATCAATTACTGCCTAACAAATGTAGAGTTAGTCAAGGGGTCTTTTTAAAATATATAAATTTGCCCAGCCCCTGTGACTCACACCTATAATCCTTAGTTACTCAGGAGGTTGAGATGTGAGGATCAAAGTTCAAAACTAACCCACGTAGGAAGTCTGTGAGACTCTTACCTCCAACTAACCAACAGAAAACTAGAGGTGGAGCTGTGGCTCAAATGGTAGAGTGCCACCCTTAAGAGAATGCTCCAGGACAGCACCCAGGCCCTGAGTTCAAGCCCCAAAACCTATTTGAATTTATTTAGCCTTTAAAAGGTTCATTATTTTCATAGCAAAACATGACTGAAATTTCTCACTTTTGTTTCTATTTAACAGTGGATCAAAATATTTAAACATGCTGTTGCTGGCTGTATCATTTCACTCTTGTGGTTTTTTGGCCTTACTCTCTGTGGACCACTAAGGTAAATAAAAATACACATGTTGAACATGAGCTTAATTTCTTTATTTTGGTGATTCATTTCCGTTTCTAATAATCTGTCAACTATTTATACAAAGCTTCTACCATGTCTGTGACATTAGCTAGATTTCATCTGAAATGGGCAGACAGCAGGGAGGTGGGAATGTAGGAGGTGGCAGGGGAGGAAGACGTGAGAAAGAAGAGCCAGTTAAGTGTGTCAACTAATTCTTTGGTGAACAACATTAATTATTAGCTTATGACGCATCACATTTTACTCCAAAACTCATTTTTTTCCCCCCCAAAATTTTTTTGTTTGGGGTTTTTGTTTTGGTTTGGTTTTTGCCGGTCCTTGGGCTTGATGAACTCAGGGGTGCCTGGACACTGTCTCTGAGTGCTTTTACTCAAGGCTAGGGCTCAAGCCTGTGGCTCAGGCTACCACTTTCATAGCCCTTAATAAAATTTTTACCATGATTTTTTTAAAAATGTCATGACTCAGAATGTGGCTTAATGGTAGAGTGCTTGCCTAGCATACGCGAAGCCCTGGGTTCGATTCCTCAGCACCACATACACAGAATAAGCTGGAAGTGGCGCTGTGGCTCAAGTGGCTAGCCTTGAGCAAAAGCAGCTCATTGACAGTGCCCAGACTCCCCTGAGGTCAGGCCCAGGGACTGGCAATAAATAAATGAAATTTAATTAAAAAAAAAAAAAAAACAGGGCTGGGGATATGGCCTAGTGGCAAGAGCGCCACAGGAAGCCCTGGGTTCAATTTCTCAGCACCACATATATAGAAAATGGCCAGAAGTGGCGCTGTGGCTCAAGTGGCAGAGTGCTAGCCTTGAGCAAAAAGAAGCCAGGGACAGTGCTCAGGCCCTGAGTCCAAGCCCCAGGACTGGCAAAAAAAAAAATAAAAAAATAAGAGCCTGTCTCTAAAACAAACAAACAAAAAGCTGGCAGCTCATTCCTGTAATAGCTACTCAAAGGATCATATTCAAAGGCAGACCTAGCAGGTTTCAGTGTATTTATATACAAACAAACTGATGAAAGGATGGTATATTTAGGGGAAGAGTCCAAAGATAAAATTCCTCTGAATAACTAATATACTTTTTTGTCTTATTTTGGTTTTTGCCCGTCCTGGGGCTTGAACTCAGGGCCTGAGCACTGTCCCTGGCTTCTTTTTGCTCAAGGCTAGCACTGTCCCAACTCGTGCCACTAGGCCATATTCCCAGCCCTGGAAATTCTTATCTCTGATTAACTACTCAAAAAGCCAGAAGTTGAGCTCAAGTGATTGAGCACTAGCCTTGAGAAAAAGGCTCAGGAACAGCTCCCAGGCCCGGAGTTCAAGCCCAGGACCAGCATACACATATACACATTTAAAATAATAATAATCCCCTAAAGCCAAGAGAAAAGATGAAGAAGGAAAATGACCATCTATGTATGCAACACTCAGCCTTTATGTCCCCTACTCCCTCCAATGAAACCCCACCACTACCTTTGAAGTGTTGTGTACCTCTACTGATTAATGTCTCTTGGTCTTTGGATATAACCAGCATCTTAAATCTTGTTTTTCTTTTCTTGGATTTCTTTAGAGTTAACATTTCTATTCTTTGTTCACCCTTTCTTTCTTGGTATAATACTGTGGTTTGAAATCAAGAACTCTGGGCTTATTAGGCAAGTGTTCTTCTACTCGAGCCATACCTACAGTTCTTTTTGTTTTATTTTTTAGATAGGGTCTTTTTGCCATTGCTGGAGTGGACCATCATCCACCTACTTAAACTTCCCACTGTAGCAGGATGACAAATGCACACCAGAATGGTTTGCCCCAGCCAGTCAAACTTTGATCTTCCCAACCTTAGTCTCCCTAGCTCTTTTTTTCCTTTGGTGTTAATTCATAGTGTTTTACTTTAATTAGGATTAAATTATATGTCTTTTTATGTAACCTTTTTCTGTTCAGTTATATTTGAAATTTACATATTTGGTGTATGTTACACTTATTTTTATAGCTTTATAAAAATAAAATTCATATACCTTAAAATTCACCTTCTTTTAAAATTCATCTTTAAAGTGGCCACTTGAGAGTTGGGAGTGGTGGTGCACACTTATTTGGGAAACTGAGGCAAGAGGATTCCTTGAATCCAGAAGTTTGAGGCCAGCCTGGGCAACATAATAAAGACTTTTGTCTCAAAAAGTCATTTTTTTAAGTGCATACTTCAATATTTTTTCATATGTGCCTTTTATTCTTACTGCTGTATAATAGTCCATTGAATAGAAATGTACATGTTCTCTTTACTAGTGAATATGTAAGTTGTTTCCAGTTTGGGTGTACTACGATCAATGCTAGCATGAGCAACGTTCTCAGTATTAAAAAAAATTCGTACAAGGATGATATAATCCTCAGAGTAGTAATGTTGGATATATGTATAATACCAAAGTATTTTCTAAAGCAGTTGTATTATTTTTTCATACTTTTCTGAAATGAAAGGAAATGCTTGTGTTCTTTCTCTTATTGTAGTTGAATTCCTGCCTCCTGATTAAGAGCAGATGTAACTGAAGAATGGCATTTTGTTTTCCTAGGACGTTGCTGCTATTTGAGCACAGTGATGTCATCGTCATCTCCCTGCTCAGTGTCTTGTTCACTAATTCTGGAGGAGGACCCGCAAAGGTAGGAGCCTCCGCTCTGTTATTTATAAATGCATAGTATAGGTGTAGAGTGCTATCCAAATCAGAAAGTAAAATGTATCTCGTGTGTGTACATGTGCATGCACACATGTGTATGTGCAACAGTGCACAGGCTGGAACTCAGAGCCTCATGCCCTTGCTTGGAGTTTTTTGGTCAAGGCTGATAACTAGCACTTGAGCCACACTTCCACTGCCATCTTTTGCTGATTACTTGGAGATAAGGGGCTCATGGACATTTCTGCCCATGTCAGGTTTGAACCACAGTCCTCAAGATATCAGCCTTCTGAGGAGCCAGTATTATATGCTTTAATGACGTGTTACTAGCTTAAAATGTATCTTTTACCATTTATAAGAATACAGTGAGTAGTCTGGGCACTAGTGGCTCACACTTCTAATCCTAGCTACTCAGGAGGCCGAGATAGGAGGATCTGGGTTTGAAGCCAGTCCAAGCAGGAAAGACCATGACACTTGATCTCTACTGAATGAACTACCGTGAAAGCCAAAAGTGAGATGTGGCTCAAGTGGTAGAGCACTACTAGCCTTGAACAAGAAGAAGTCAGGGACAGCACCTCCGGCCCTGAGTTCAAGCCCTGGGACTGGAACACACACAAAGATGATAGTAGGTTTTTGTGAAAGTGACATTTTTCTCTCAAAATCACTTTTCTAATATCTTCAAAATAAATCTTTTGTGTATATGTGCTAGTTCTGGGGCTTGAACTGAGGACCTAGATGCAGTCTCTGAGCTTTTGTGCTCAAGGCTAGCCCTCTATCATTTGAACCACAGCTCCACGTCCAGCTTTTTGCTACTTAGAGATAAGAGTTTCTCAGACTTTTCTACCCTGACTGGCTTTAAACCATGATCCTCAGTTACTGTCCTCCTGAGTAGCTAGGATTACAGGCATGCATGAGCCACTGTTGTCTGGCTAATCTTAATTTTTTTATGCAATTATAATATCTGGCTCTGCAAGTAGACCAGTAGTAACCTGTGAGGGAAGAAATGTGTCCAGCTGCTCCTCACTGAACATTTTTCTTATTCTTTACTTTTCAATTCAAATGATTATAGAATCATAGGAAATTGCAAAAATAGTACAGAAATGTGCCTTGCATTCCACTTCTTCCAAAGACAACTTCTTACCCAGCAAGAATATGCTACCAGGATATTGAGCTGGGCATCATTATGTCAGACCTGTAATTATATATTACTCGGGAGGCTGAGAGCCAGAGACTCCAAGTTGAAGGCCAGCCTAGGCAGAAAATTCCTTGAGACTCCACTTTCAAAATAGCCAGCAAGGCAGAGAGGTGGGAGAGGGAACATTGACCAAGATGCATTGTGCTCCTAAATTAGTGCATGGAATTGAAACCACCAAGTACACCTACGCAAATTTCTTGTTTTGCCAGTCCTGGGGCTTGAACTCAGGGCCGGGGGTGCTGTCCTTCAGCTTCTTTGTGTTCAAGGCCTGCCCCTTGAGCCACAGCGCCTCTTCTGGCTTTTTCTGTGTAGGTGGTGCTAAGGAATCGAACCCAGGGCTTCATGCATGCTACGCAAGCACTCTACCACTAAGTCACATTCCCAGCCCCATAAGGATAATTTTTTTTAAATAACCAAAAAGGATTAGTCATATAGCTCAATTCTAGAACATTTATTCCCAAGGCCCTGGGTTTAATCCCCTGGACTGAAATCAAATTACAAACAAAAAGCCAGGCTAGAAGTGTGGCTCAAGTAGTAGAGTGCCACCTGAGCAAGCAAGCAAGCTAAGCAAGCCCCATTGCCAGCAAAACAGAACATCCAACAGGAGGTTGAAGGGGCTGGGAAGGTAGCCTAGCGGTAGTGCGCTTGGTTTGCATGCACAAAGCTCTGGGTTCCATTCCTCAGCACCACATAAACAGAAAAAGCCAGAAGTGTTGCTGTGGCTCAAAAGGTAGAGTGCTAGCCTTGAGCAAAAAGAAGCCAGGGACAGTGCTCAGGCCCTGAGTCCAAGCCCTAGGACTGGCAAAAAAACAAAACAAAAACCAGGAGGTTGACATTGGTATAATTATTACATCTAAGACTTTTTTCAAGATATATATATGTGTGTATACATATGTATGTGCACTTATATGTATGTGTATGTATGTATGTATAGACTTTGTAATTACCACAGTAACCAAGATAAAGAGTAGACAAACTGGGTGTCAGTGGCTCACACCTGTCATCCTGGCTACTCAGGAGGCTGAGATGTGAGGATCGTGGTTTGAAGCCAGCCCAGGCAGGAAGGTCCTTGAGACTCTTTATCTCTAATTAGTTACCAGAAAATCAGGAATAGCACTTGGGCTCAAAGTGGTAGAATGCTAGCCTTGAGTAAAAAACTCAGGGAGAGTGTCCAGTTCAAGCTTCACAACTGCCAAAAAGAAAAGCAGAAATGAATATATTGCCAAAAAGTTTTCCTTTATATCGTGCTCAGTCTTAAACCTTATAAAATTCAAAAGATTCATTCTGGAAACATTAACAGTTCATATTAACATGTCTAGTCAAGTTAGCAAGAAAGGGACTGAAGTTGTCATTACTGTATGTCTTTAAATATTCTGCAAAATTTGTTGAATCACTTTTATAATGCACTGTTACTACAGTAAGCTTACATAAGATCTTAATGTCACGTATTATATTTTGCTGTTTATTTTTTAATGGTTTACTTTAGCATTTGTGTACTTACCAAGATAAAAATTACCCTCAAAGAAACCATTGGGTTTTTCCTTCTTCATTTTCAGACAAGAGGGGCTGCTTTTTTCATTATTGCTGTGATCTGTTTATTACTTTTTGACAATGATGATCTCATGGCTAAAATGGCTGAACATCGTATCCTTTTACAATAAAGTTATTAAAATCTTAAGAAAAATAGAGGGCTGGGAGTATGGCCTAATGGTAGAGTACTTGCCTTCTATACATGAGGCCCTGGGTTCGATTCCTCAGCGCCACATATATAGAAAAGGCCAGTAGTGGTGCTGTGACTCGAGTGGCAGAGTGCTAGCCTTGAGCAAAAAGAAGCCAGGGACAGTGACCAGGCCCTGAGTGCAAGCCCCAGGACTGGTAAAAAAGAAAAAAAAAATAGAATGGTAGAATGGGGAAAAAGATAAAGTAAACATCAATCATAAGTGAATTCATAGAAATGTAGACAAATATTATTCAATGTTAAATCAGTATTCAAATGATGAACGGATTCATCCTAAGTTAAATATTCTATAGTATCAAAATTTAGTGTCCTGTGCCACGCGCCGGTGGCTCACACCTATAATCCTAGCTACTCAGGAAGCTGAGATCTGAGGATCGAGGTTCAGAACCAGCCCAGGTAGAAAGTCTATAAGACTCTTTATCTTCAACTAACAACCAGAAAACTGGTAATGGAGCTGTGGCGCAAAGTGGTACAGCACTAGCCTTGAGTAAAGAAGCTCAGGGACAGTGCCCAAGCCCTGAGTTCAAGCCCCAGAAATTGCAAGGGGAAAAAAAAAGGAGAGAGAAATATCTTATTGACAGCAGTCAGATTTGAGGTACTCAGTCTAGACTGTCTATAATTAAACCAAAATAAGGTATCTAAACTGTTATGAGGGGCTAGGAATGTGGTCTAAGTGGTAGAGTGCTCGCCTCATATACATGAAGCCCTGGGTTCAATTCCTCAGCACCACATAGATAGAAAAAGCCAGAAGTGGTGCTGTGGCTCAAGTGGCAGAGTGCTAGCCTTGAGCAAAATGAAGCCAGGAACAGTGCTCAGGCCCTGAGTTCAAGTCCCAGGACTGGCAAAAGAGAACAAACTTTATGAGGACTTGAGATCCTAAAGAGTTGATATTTGCAATGTTTTCCTTTATTCCAACTCCCTTAGCTGAAGGACATCATGACAGTGCTCTAACTCACATGCTGTACACAGCTATTGCCTTCTTAGGGGTGGCAGATCATAAGGTATGTTCATTTATTTCTTTGTTGTTAATATGATCAAACAGTACTGGAGTTTTAGATTCTAGGCCTAAACTCCCATCAGTTCCATGTCGGTGCAGCCTCTCAGTCCTGTACACTGCATGTGCATGGTAAAGGACGGAGACATTTATTAGGTGGCATGTGTCCACCTTGGGGAGCAAACACGTGAGTACGTCTGGAGCCATCTCCTTTGTGGGTGCACACGTGAGCTGTGGGTGGAGCTGTGGAGGGGGCAGGAGCCGTGTGTTATCTGTGAACAGTCACAGGCAGTGCCTCCTTGACCAGTATTTCAGTTCTGGGAGTGAGAAACAAGCCTGGTGGTCTGTTCTGAGCTTTTAGGCTGTCCTCCTCCATTAAGGCAAGTGCCTCCAGCCTTCTTCGTAAGCATGGTATCAACAAGTTCTGTCCTTCCTAGAACCCAAAGTGACTGCAAATAACTGTAGGAGAGAATAGCCCAGATCAAAGACAGATGCAGAGTAGAGGCTGGGGGTTCCTCGCTTTTATCTTACCTTTACTTAATATGTGGGTGCAAGTAAAGTGCTTGCAACCAAAAACACTAGCCCTGTGGCTCATGCCGATAGCCAGCCCTGGCCACTTAGGAGGCTGGTACCTGGGGATTGCCCTTTGACGACATGCCACAGGACTCTTAGCCGCAGTTATCCAGCAAAAAGCCAGAAATGAGCCAGGCACTGGTGGCTCACCTCTGTAATCCTAGCTACTCTGAGTGAGGCTCACGATTTAAAGCCAGCCTGGGCAGGAAAGTCCATGAGACTTACCTCCACTAAACTACCTGGGAAAAAACAGCAGCAGCAATGTGGAGCTGTATCTCAAGTGGTAGATTGCTAGCCTTGTGTAAAAGAACTCGGCAACAGTGCCTAGGCCCTGAATTCAAGCCCCATGAACAGCACCAAAAAAAAAAAAAGAACCTCACAACTGATAGAATAGCTCAAATAGTAAGTACCAGCTGCGAGGAAAAAATCCTAGTAAGAACTTAAGGCCCAGAGTTCAGTACCAGTAAACACACCTGCACATGAACACACACACACACACACACCAATATCAATTTAAGTCTCTTACAAGAAAGCCTCTGAAAAGATATTGAAACTATAACTCACAGTACATTTAGTACTCAGACTTATTAGCCCAAGTAGTAGAGTGCCTGCTTATAAGTTCAAAGTCCTGAGTTGAAACTCCAGTAACACATGCACACGAACACGAAAGAGCATTGGAACAGAAGTGGTGGCACATGCCTGTAATTCCAGCACTATTTGAGGCTACTCTAGGGTACGTAGTAAGATCCTTACAAAATAGAGTGCTGACCTAGCATACACAGAGCCCTAAGGTAAATCCTCAGTACTGTGGATTTAGTTTATCAGTAATTTACAATATTGCCTGCCATTTGAGTAGTAAAGTAATTGAAAGTTCGGGTGTGGGTGTGTGTGTGTGTGTGTGTGGGTGTATTGACTGAATATGTTTATATGGGTTTCTGATGAGTCTTTTCTGATTTTTACTTCTAGGGTGGAGTACTGTTGCTAGTACTGGCTTTATGTTTTAAAGTTGGTTTTCATACAGCTTCCAAAAAGCTCTCTATAGATATGGGTGGACCCAGACGTCTTCAAGCCTTATCCCAGCTTGTTTCTGTGCTTCTCTTATGCCCATGGGTCATTGTTCTTTCTGTGACAACGGAGGTAAGAGGAGGAATTTATTGGTAATGAGTTAAATGAATTGGTGCTGCCCAGAAATTTTAGTGTGATCACAGCAGTGGGAGGACTAAGGAGGAGAGTTAATGAGTGAATATGGTCAAAGAAGTTTGTCTGCATGTATGGAAATACAACAGAAAAACCTGTTGAAACTGTTTTAAGAAGGAGGAGGGATGAGAAGAAAGTAGAGAGCCAGGCACCAGTGGCTCACGCCTATAATTCTAACTACTCAGGAGAATGAGATCTGAGGATCAGGGCTCAAAGCCAGCCTGAGCAGGAAAGACTGTGTGAGACTTGTCTCCAATTAATTAAGCCCCAGAAAACTGGAAGTAGCACTGTGGCTCAAAGTGGTAGAGCAGTAACTTGAGTGAAAAAGCCCAGGGACAGTGCCTAGGCCCAAGTTCAAGCCCCACAACCTACAAAGAAAAGGAAATAGAGGAGGAAGTTGATCAAGATGTATTATTTACATGTATGAAAATGTCACAGTATACAGTAAATGTACACTTAAAAACATGCAAAGGTAAAAGAAAAAGCACATTATTTTCTTTAAATTTGAGATAGAAAGTGGCTAAATTATACTTGAATTCTTTCTTTGCAGTTTGTTTTGTTTTTCATCCTAGTACCCAGGTATAAACTCTAGGCCTCACGTTCTCACTCAGAGTTTTTGCTAACTGCTGCCCCTGCCACTTGAACCATACCTCTGGTTCAGGCTTTTTGGAAATAGAGTCTTGTGATTTGTCTTCTTACGCTGACTTTGAACTAGGATCCTTAGATCTTAATTTCTGAGTAGCTAGAATTACACGTGTGAGCCATCAGAGCCCTGCTGATCAGCATTATTTTATCAGCCCCCATAACATTTAGCAGTCAAGTAAATAAGGCATACCAAGCAAGGGCCAACAGTGCCTAGCCTTTTCTTAGAGACTCCATCTCACCTAAGGGTTGGTCACTGCAGCTCAAGTATCCCAGCTACAAGGGAAGCACAATGGCTTAAGCATTTGACACACACCTGTCCTGCCAGCGACAAGGGGAAGCACAGGTTGGAGGAACACAGCCTGAGCTGTGTTCCTGGCCTGGGCCTAAAAGGAGACCCTAGCTTGAAAGTAACCAATGCATGAAGGAGCTGGAGGTGTGGCTTAAGTGGCTAGGCACCTGCCTAGCAATTTTGAGGACCTGCATTCAAGCTCCAGTACTAAACCTTCTGAATCCTTTTTTGGAATACTTTGGAGAATACTGAGAAAATGGTCCAGAACCTTATAGCTCGCTCTCTCTCCCTTCTCTCCGGCCATGGATCATCTCGGCCACAGGCGAGCAGTTCAGTAATAAACTTTCTCTCCTGCCTGAAAAAAAAAAAACCTTGTAGCTCTTCTCTGTTGACTTTTTTTTTTTTTAACCTGCTGGTGCCCAGGCTTTCAGGGCTTGGTGCTGTCATTCAGCTTTTCCCTCACAGTTGATGCTCTACTACTTGAGCCTTACATCCAGTTCCATAAATGTTAGCATTTTGTACATCATATTAAAGCATGTGAATAGCTGCTTAAATATAAAAGGATTAAGAAAAGTATTTGTGAAATACAAACTTTATATTCATGTAGTAATTACTCTTCTCTCTTTTTAATTTCCAGAGTAAAGTTGAGTCTTGGTTTTCTCTCATTATGCCTTTTACAATGGTTATCTTTTTTGTCATGATGCTGGACATCTATGTGGATTCCATTTGCTTGGTCAAAATAGAAGCTCCCAAATACGCCTGCTATAGCTCCCTTCCCATTATTATTAGTGCTCTCCTTTTGGGGAATTTTTGGACACATCCAATAACAGACCCGCTTGGGGCGGTGAGCAGGGCAGCCGGTGAGGCGAGCACTGAGCACGTCCTGTCTGGAGGAGTGGTTGTGAGCGCTGTGTTCTTCATTTTGGGTAAGTAGTTCCCCTTGTTTTTATTTTCATCCGTTTGTCTTTATGCACTCAGGTCTCCAAATTAGTTACTCAATTTTGAAAACTTGTCAGTGCTTGCTCAAATACCCTGCTGGTTTTTGGTAACTAACACTTTGAAAACTGTGCAATGTTCCTTTTCTCTCTTTGTAGCTGCCAACATCTTACCATCGCCCTCTAAGAGAGGACAGAAAGGTACCCTTATTGGATATTCTCCTGAAGGAACACCTCTTTATAACTTCATGGGTGATGCTTTTCAGCATAGCTCTCAGTCCATCCCTCGATTTATTAAGGAATCACTGAAACAAATTCTTGAGGAGAGTGACTCTAGGCAGATCTTTTATTTCCTGTGCTTGAATCTGGTAAGATTTTTAAATATTAATGGCATGCCTGAAAAGCTCAATATTGTAATTTTGACAGAATGGTATATCCTTAGTGCTTCCTACTTTTTGATAGACGTGGGCTGTAATTTACATTTTCTTTAAGTCGTAGAAAGACCACAGGATCATATTCTCACTAAGGAATTTTTGAGGCATTGAAAGTTATTAAATTGTGTTGTATCAATTGATAAGATAATGACTTTGTTTGCCAGTCCTGGGGCTTAAATCTCTGAGCTTTGGCACTATCCCTAAGTTTTTGTGCTCAAGGCTACCACGCTACCACTTAAGCTTCAGCTCTTCTTCCAGCTTTTTGTGGTTAATTGGGGATATGTCTCATGGACTTTCCTACCCTGGCTGTCTTTGAACTGAGATCCTCAGATCTCAGCCTCCTGATTAGCTAGGATTACAGGCGTGAGCCACTAGCAACCAGGTAACTTTTTTTTTTTTTTTTGGCCAGTCCATGGGGCTTGAACTCTGGGCCTGGACACTGTCCCTGAGCTCTTCAGCTCAAGGCTAGCACTCTGCCATTTGAGCCACAGCACCACTTAAGCAACCAGATAACTTTTAAGAAGTTTTCTCTCCTCAGAGGATGTAGAACACCACTATCATTTTAGAATTTATTGATTTCTAGACATATAGTAAAATCTTTAAATAATATATAAGATGGATATATTTGATTTAGCTTAGTCTCTTACAGTTTGTATGAAATGAAATGTCTGGTATAAGTGATAATTTACTCAAGAGGCAAAGTCTAATCACACTTCAAAGAAAGCTTGGGTAATTAAAAGTTAAATCCTCATGATAAAGTTCTGTTAAATCCCTGTTGAAACATATTTCCCACCATACTCCTCCCATGTTTTCTTTGAACACTTTTAGCTTTTTACCTTTGTGGAATTATTCTATGGCGTGTTGACCAATAGTCTGGGTCTGATCTCAGATGGATTTCACATGCTCTTCGACTGCTCTGCTTTGGTTATGGGACTTTTTGCTGCTTTAATGAGTCGATGGAAAGCAACTCGGATTTTCTCTTATGGGTAGGTATACATACTATCAAGGTTATACAGTACCATGAAAAAAGTCTTTTGAGTACAAGTTCTATATATTACAATACAATTTTTAAGGTAATACACCAATTTAGCTAGGCACTGGTGGCTCATATCTATAATCCTTGTTACTCAGGAGACTAATATCTAGAGAATTTCAGTTTGATGTTAACCCAAAAAGTAAAGCCCCATGTGAGATACCCTTTCCAAAATGACCAGCAAAACGCAGAGCTAAAGGTGTAGCCCATGTAGAGAGCACTAGCTGAGCCAACAAGCCAAGCAGACGTGAGGCCTTGCACCAAACCCCAATACCCTTACTCCTTTAGAAAGCACACTACTCTATATGTGTGTGCGCGCATGCATGTGCCAAACAGCTTGAATTCAGGACCAAGGCACGGTCTCTGAGCTTTCATGATGAATGCTAGCACTATACCACCTGAGCCACACAGCTCCATTCTGGCTTTTTGCAGGTTAATGAGTCTCGCATACTTTTCCTGTCCAGTCTGGCTTTAAATCTCAATCCTCAGATCTCAACTACTCAGTAGCTAGGATTACAGATGTAACCTACTTGTGCCTTACTCTAATTTAGGCCTATTCTAAATTAGGAAATTCAACTCACTCCCAACTATTATATTTTGAAAGAGATATGAATAAAAAATACAAATAGAGCTGGGAATGTGGCTTAGTGGTACAGTGCTCGCCTAGCATGCATGAAGCCTTGGGTTCGATTCCCCAGCATCACATAAACAGAAAAGGCTGGAAGTGTTTGAGGGAACATTTCATATCCAGACAGGTATAGTGTTAGCCTTGAGCAGAAAGAAGCCAGGGACAGTGCTCAGGCCCGGAGTCTAAGCTCCAGGACTGGCAAAAAACAAAACAAACAAAAAATACAAATAATTTTGGTAAAAAGCAAAATGTATTCCAGCAAAGATACAGAGGACTGATAATCAAGGGTTTAAGGAAGAAATAACTTTTTGCTAAAACTTAAGAAAGCGTTTTTATAAAACTGACACTAAAAAAGGGCTTTGGGATATATAAGCATATAAAATCTTAACAAATACACGTATGCGAGAACTTCCCAACATTCACATAATATTTTAAATCTTAGAAGTTTTCTATTATTATTTACTTTGTACTTCAGAAATGTAGACTTGGCTGGAAAAGAAATCGAGACTTATTTCATCACTTATAAAATAATGTTGTTTCTGCTTTTAAAATGTTTGTCAATTTCCTATTTTAAAATATATTTTTATGTTTTTAGGTACGGTCGAATAGAAATTCTCTCTGGATTTATTAATGGACTTTTCCTAATAGTAATAGCTTTTTTTGTCTTTATGGAATCAGTGGCTAGATTAATCGATCCTCCTGAATTAGACACAAACATGTTAACAGTAAGTCATTTTCTCTTCCTATTTGAATTTCTGCTCAGATTTTCCATGCTGAGGTTGTTTGTAGTTTACTGATCTAGGAAGATTTGTGCACGTACACGCGCCTGTAGTAGGGTTTGAAGTCTGAGCCTGCGCGCTGTCCCTGAGCTTTTGTAATCAAGGCTGGCACTGTACCACTTAAGCCACAGCTACACTTGTGGCGTATTTGGGGAGTGGGGGGTGGGATGGGGAAGGTGAATGGAGGTAAGGGTTTCACGGATTTTCCTGCTCCGAATCACAGTCCTCAGATCTCAACCTGCTGAGTAGCTAGGACAACAGGCATGAACCACCAATGAGGAGGAGGATTTTTATAAGCAATATTTGCTTTCATTCAAGCTCTTTAATCTCAAATTTATAATTTTAGAAGCTGGCAAACAAATGAAGCACAGGAAGGCATAAATAAGCTGTACACATTTCCTCAAGTAAACCTCTCCTACTACCTAGAAAAGTATTTATAATTATGTCCCTATTTCAGTGTTTTTATTTTTATATAACAAATACATTTTGCTAAAGGAAAAACTGGATCTGTAAGTAAATAGCAGCCTGAGGTTTTTTGGGTTTTTTTTCAAATTATTTTGTATTCAAGTTGGTTTATACTTTAAAGATGTGTTTTGGACTGGGTATTGACTCGGGGGCCTTGAGATTGGTTTAAACCACACCCCAGAGCTGGGAAGATGGCCTAGTGGTAGAGTGCTTGCCTCGTATACATGAAGCCCTGGCCTGGGTTCAGTTCCTCAGCACCACATACATAGAAAAAGCCAGAAGTGACCCTGTGGCTTAAGAGCTAGAGTGCTAGCCTTGAGCAAAAGGAAGCCAGGAACAGTGCTCAGGTCCTGAGTCCCAAATCCAGGACTGGCAAAAAAAAAAAGCAAAACAAAAAACCAATCACCCTTGTCTGATTTTTTTGTTTGTTTTTTGAGATAGGGTCTCAGTATGTAGTATGGCTGGCCTGGAAATTATCTTTTAAGTAGTTGCACAAAGGGGTTGCCATTTAACAAAACAGCCTATGAATACAATATGTCTTGGTTAATGTCACCATTTTTGGTATTCTCATCCAACCCTCTCTTACCCCCCTTTTCCCTCACTCTTCTTTGTTTGTTTTTTGGTTTTTGCTTGTTTTTTTGGCCAGTCCTGGTCTTGGACTCAGGGCCTGAGCACTGTCCCTGGCTTCTTTTTGCTCAAGGCTAGCACTCTGCCACTTGAGCCACAGTGCCACTTCTGGCCATTTTCTGTTTATGTGGTGCTGAGGAATCAAACCCAGGGCTTCGTGTATACGAGGGAAGCACTCTTGCCATTAGGCCACATTCCCAGCCCCAACTCCCTCTTGTTAATTTTGTAGGATGCACGTTGATTCTTGACTGCGTTCTCTCCCTCTTCTCCTCTTCACTGTCTACTCTGTTCCCCTTGCTCCCACCCCATCCCTTTCTAATACCTGTTTCTTGGTGTTTATTTTGCTGAACTTCAACTTTGTCATTCTAAGGAATTACACTATTTGAGTTCTCCTTAAATCTACTGTATTTTAGTCAATACTTTTGTATATACTTGCATACTACCCAGCTTATTTATAAATTTATAAACTAAATCTGGCTTCCTTGTATGAAGGAAAACATGCATCCTTTGTCTCTGGGTCCTTAGGAGATTTTTGTAGCACCACTAAGATGAAGATAGTTTCCTTTACTTGGTTGAAAGGGAAAACTTGAAAAATTGCTATTATACATTTGCTTTTTTCTTTTTTTTTGCTTTTTTGTTTGTTTGTTTTGGCCAGTCCTGGGGCTTGGACTCAGGGCCTGAGCACTGTCCCTGGCTTCTTTTTGCTCAAGGTTAGCACTCTGCCACTTAAGCCACAGCACCACTTCTGGCTGTTTTCTATATATGTGGTGCTGGGGAATCGAACCCAGGGCCTCATGTATATGAGGCAAGCTCTCTTGCCACTAGGCCATATCCCCAGGCCCCCCCCCCTTTTTTTTTAACCAGTCCTGGGGCTTGGACTCAGGGCCTGAGCACTGTCCCTGGCTTCTTTTTGCTCAAGGTTAGCACTCTGCCACTTAAGCCACAGCGCCACTTCTGGCTGTTTTCTATATATGTGGTGCTGAGGAATCAAACCCAGGGCTTCATGTATACGAGGCAAGCACTTTACCACTAGGCCATATTCCCAGCCCTACATATTTGCCTTTTCATTGTACCTTTTTACTTTGGAATTTTTTTACTATGAAGGCATACTAAGGTTTTTATCTGGCATCAGGTAATAAATTATCTTCATCATCATAACTTGAAATTTTACCTAGCAGTACACACAAGGCTTCAAATACAGGGTACATTTGCTGTAGTGAGCAGTCTAGAGGGTACTGATGACTCACTCCTGTAATCCTAGCTACTCAGGAGTCTGAGTTCTGAGGATCACGGTTTAAAAGCAGCCCAGGTAGGAAAGTCTGTTAGACTCTTGGTGGTTAACCAGAAAGCCAGAAGTAGAATTGTGTCTCAAGTGGGAAAATGCTACCCTTGATTAAAAAAGCTAAGGACAGACCCTGAGTTGAAGCCCCAATACTGGCACAAAGAGAAACTTTACATCAAGTATCTGTGCATAAGACATTAGCCTATACTCTGAACTCAGGCAACAACAAATGCTGGAGGGGGTGCGGGGAAAGAGGAACCCTTCTCCACTGTTGGTGGGAGTGCAATTAGTACATCTACTTTGGAGAACAGTATGGAAGTTCCTCAAAAAGCTCAATATAGACCTACCTTATGACCCAGCCATACCACTCCTAGGCATCTATCCTAAACAGCAAGTCCCAAGATATCAAAAAGACATTTGTGCTTCCATGTTTATCGCTGCACAATTCACAATAGCCAAAATATGGAAACAGCCCAGATGCCCCTCCACAGACGAATGGATCCAAAAAATATGGTACCTATACTCAATGGAATACTACATAGCAATTAGGAATGGTGAAATATTAGTATTCGCAAGGAAATGGTCAGAACTTGAGCAAATAATGTTGAGCGAGACAAGCCTAGAACACAGAAAACAAAAGGACATGATCTCCCTGATATATGACTGTTAAGAAGGGGTGATGGAGAGACAGTAGAGACCAGGTCTGTGAAACCAAAAACTGCTTGTCAAATGGTATTTCCCACAGGATTGGGTCAGCCACCCAACATTATGTAACTAAAACCAAACAATTACTCAACATATAAAGGCCAAAAATAGACCTCTCAGGAATACAATAGCTCAACAGCTATGTATGTACGTTCATATAAGACAAGGATAAGCAAACCCTATTGTCGACATTACATTTAAAGCCCTAAGCGAATTTCCTTTGGCGTAGGCCATGTGGCTACTGTATATGTTTTTGGTACACTGTGTATTGTATATATGTCTGCCTGACCTAGGGAAGGGTAGGAAAAACAGGGTGTAAAATATCACAAGAAATGTACTCACTGCCCTATTATGTAACTGTACCCCTTTTGCACAACACCGTGTCAAAAAAAATGTTTAATTAATTATTTTTTAAAAAGACATTAGCCAAGGACACATGATTCTCTATCCCTTAGAGTAATTCCAGATCCATGTGCTTCTTAGATTTTACTATGCACATTCCCAAAACTGCAAACCAAAACATGTAACAACTGAACTAACACGTCTACTTTTAAAATGACAAATGTAAAGGTTTTCTTTCCTCCTTTTTCCCCTTTCTTGCCAGCCAGTCTCGGTTGGAGGACTGATAGTAAACCTGATTGGTATCTGTGCCTTTAGTCACGCCCACGGCCATAGCCACGGAGCTTCCCAAGGAAGCTGTCACTCTGAGCACAGCCACGCTGACCATGGCCATGGCCACGGCCACGGCCACGGGCTCTCCGGGGGAGGCATGAATGCCAACATGAGGGGTGAGTCCTTGCTACTGTCCCTTCAAATGTGTTCAGAACTGATACCTTGTTTAATTTCGGCTTTCTGGCAGTTTTATTTTTAAAAAACAGCATGCAAATAAGAAAAAGATTTGAACTCATATGCTGTTTAAAAGAAAAACACTTGTCAGGCACCAAAAAAAAAGAAACCACTCAAGTTTATATAAGTAAAATGTGGTTGGGCACTGGTGGTTCACACCTGTAATCTTAGCTGCTCAGGCGGATGAAATCTGAGGGTCCAAGTTCAGAGCCAGTGGAGGGGAGAAGATCCCTGAGACTTATCTCCAGTCAAACACCAGAAAACCCAAAGTGGCACCGTGCCTCTACATGGTAGAGCACTAGCCTTGAGGAAAAAGACCTCAAGGACAGTGCCAGGCCCTGAGTTGAAGCCCCACTACTGACCAAAAAAAAAAAAGAAAGTGAAGAACCAGCAATGTATACAGTGGTCTATAGCACTGGCCTAATGTGTAATGACCTGGTTTGATCACCAGCACCACAAAGAGGAAGGAAATGCATTTGTTCATAAATGTCATTTGTAAATAATTATAGTTACAGCAAAAAAATAAAATACCTTGGTTCAGAACTTGATCTTTAGGAAGCCTTCCTAAGCTGCTCACACTGTCTTTAAGACTTAATCTAGCGGCTGGGAATATGGCCTAGTGGTAGAGCGCTTGCCTCGTATACATGAAGTCCTGGGTTCGATTCCCCAGCAACACATATATAGAAAACGGCCAGAAGCGGCGCTGTGGCTCAGGTGGCAGAGTGCTAGCCTTGAGCAAAAAGAAGCCAGGGACAGTGCTCAAGCCCTGAGGTCCAAGGCCCAGGACTGGCAAAAAAAAAAAAAAAAAGACTTAATCCATTGTGTGTTGGTTGGTCATTTTGTAGTACCAGCTGCGAGTGTGGTCTGTGGTGCCGAGAGGGGACCCAGCAATATTGTAAATAGATCACCCAATACTAGTTAAATGCATGCTAATTTGTCATGTTCTCACCTTCCTTGTAGGTGTATTTCTACATGTTTTGGCTGACACTCTTGGAAGTATTGGTGTGATAGTATCCACAATTCTCATAGAGCAGTTTGGATGGTTCATTGCCGATCCCCTCTGTTCTCTTTTTATTGCTGTATTGATATTCCTTAGTGTTATCCCACTGATTAAGGATGCCTGCCAAGTTCTACTTCTGAGACTACCACCAGAACATGAAAAAGAACTACATACAGCTTTAGAAAAGGTAATTTATAATTACTTATAATTTGTCATTACTTCACTATTTTTCTCTTTAAAAATAGCATTTAAAATTGAATGAGTGGATCTTACAAGAAATGTACAAACCAGGTGCTTGTTCGTGCGTGACTCATACCTGTAATCCTAGCCACTCAGGAGGCCAAGATCGGAGGGTCTTGTGTCAAAGCCAGCCCTGGCAGGAAAGTCCATAAGACTTGTATCTCCAAAAGCTAGCAATGCAGCTGTTAGTAGAGTGCTAAGGAATAGGCCTGGCTTTATGATCAAGCCCCTGTTCAAGCACCACTACCACCCCAAAAATAGAGAAATGTGCACAGCAGTAATGAAAAAAAAAATGCCATTTTACTTAGGGAACATAAAACAGTAACTGAATAAAGACACACTATCTTGGATGGGAAGACATTGATGTCCTAATCTTTTCTGTTGCCTTGGAATTTTTTCTTGTTTTCAGAGATATATAATCTAGTATGATTTAGGATTTACTTGAAAGAGTTATTTAGTGCTTAAGAACAAATCAGAGAGCATACATAAACGTATAATCTATAATTACTTAGATCCTGCTTTAAGAAGGTAACAGTAGGCTGGGATTATGACCTAGTTGTAGAGTGCTTGCCTCGTGTACCTGAAGCCCTGGGTTCAATTCCCCAGCACCACATATGTAGAAAACAGCCAGAAGTGGCGCTGTGGCTCAAGTGGTAGAGTGCTAGCCTTGAGCAAAAAGAAGCCAGGGACAGTGCTCAGCCCCTGAGTTCAAGCCCCAGGACTGGCAGAAAACAAAACAACAACAAAAAAGGTAAATCATTTAACACAAGACTAATACACATTTATACAAAAATGAATACATAAATCAAATGTTTAATAAGTAATTGTCCACAGACAGATTAAATAAAGAACTTAGGGAATTCAGTGGACAGCAAAGATGGCATTTCAGGTCATTGGGGATGAAGGCAGACCTAATCAAACAGCTTTGACCTGACTGCATTTCCACTTAGTGGAAAAGACAAGCTCTGTCTCTATATCATACTATATAAAAATTAGTTCTAATGGATTAAGTATGTAAATAAAACTAATATAAAGTAAGTACCCTTTTTTTTTTGCCAGTCCTGGGCCTTGAACTCAGGGCCTGAGCACTGTCCCTGGCTTCTTTTTGCTCGAGGCTAGCACTCTGCCACTTGAGCCACAGCGCAACTTAAGGCTTTTTCTGTATATGTGGTGCTGAGGAATCAAACCCAGCGCTTCATGTATACAAGGCAAGCACTATAAGTCTAAAGTGAAACTAGAAACCAAAAAGGAAGGAAAAACGTGTACAAATTTAACCAATTGAAAGTTGCCAGTTACTGAAAGTTTCCATTGAGCAATATGTAGTACAAAAGACAGTATGCCCAAGGGGGCATACTCACATCACATATTAACAGGCAAAGACTTAGTGTCCACAGTCCATTAAATTAAGAAAAAGACAGCCAGGTGTGATGTTCCACACCTCTAATCTCAGCACTCAGGATTGAAGGCAAGAGAATCTCCACCTGGCTTTACCCAGATTTACAATATCCATGATCCCCTAGTCTCTACCTCTGAAGTAACTAGGATTTTTTTTTTTAATTCAACTTAATGTCTTAGAGCAAGAAATACGTGAATCTATTTCTAGCAGAAGTTCCTGAGTGGAGTAAATTAGTCTTTAAAGTCATTAATATTTCTCACCTTTTACATGACAGATACAGAAAATTGAAGGATTAATATCTTACCGAGACCCTCATTTTTGGCGCCATTCAGCCAGTATTGTGGCAGGAACAATTCATATACAGGTGACATCTGATGTGCTAGAACAAAGAATCGTACAGCAGGTAACAATAATTCATTGTAAATCATTCATAAATTTTTATACATCATGGTATGACTTCATGGTTATTAAATACCAATCGTAGCCAGGTGCCAGTGATTTATGCCTATAAACCTTGTTACTCAAGAGGCTGAGATCTGATGATTGTGGTTCAAAGCTAGCCTAGGCAGGAAAGTCCATGAGAGACTTATCTCCAGTTAAGTACCAGAAAGACAGAAGTGAAGCTTTGGCTCAAATTGTAGAGCACTGGCCTTGAGCACAAACGCTCCTAACAGTGCCCATGCCCAGAATTCAAGCCCTAGGAATGGCACCAAACAATATATATGTATATCTCAATTTTTCAGCAGTCCAAGAATAATATAACTTATTTTTACATCTAACTTTGTTTTGTATTAAAAGTTGTTAAAGTGAAGTTTTAGCATTTAGAAGATAGGCTTAACCTAAAATTCCTTTATCATTTATCTGGATTCCTAGTAGATTGTCAAGAAAAAAGTTATTATAAATATAAGCCTAAATTAATGATATTTATGTTGGCAGAGTATATGCTATATTTGGAGACAGGGATCAAAACCATCCCAGTAGCCCTGTGCTAGATATACCAAATGGAAAGCCTTATGTTTTTTGTTTTTTTTTTTTTGTTTTTTTTTTGCCAGTCCTGGGGCTTGGACTCAGGGCCTGAGCACTGTCCCTGGCTTCTTTTTGCTCAAGGCTAGCACTCTGCCACTTGAGCCACAGCGCCCCTTCTGGCCATTTTCTGTATATGTGGTGCTGGGGAATCGAACCCAGGGCCTCATGTACATGAGGCAGGCACTCTTGCCACTAGGCCATATCCCCAGCCCAAAGCCTTATGTTTTTAAGTATTATGTCAATAATTTTATGACCTTACAGATTCTATCTAACATTTTAACTGAGTGGTAAATATTCTTTTTCTGTTTCTCTGGTGTTTTTTGGTTCCCCCCCCCCCTCCCCGGGTTCTGGGTCTTGAACACAGGGTCTGGGAAACAGCTCCACTGCTGGGGTTTTGGTATCTTACTGGAGATAAGAGTCTTGCAGGCCGGGTCTCAGTGGCTCACACCTGTAATCCTAGCTACTCAGGAGCCTGAGATCTGAAGATGTTGGTTCAAAGCCAGCCTGGGCAGAAAAGTCCATGAGACTTTTTTCTCTAATAAACCACCCAGAAAAAGCCGGAAGTGGCACTGTGGCTCAAGTGGTAGAGCACTAGCCTTGAGCACAAAGAGGCTCAGGGAGAGCACCCAGGCCCTGGGTTCAAGCCTCAGGCTGGCTTTGAACCACAGTTCTCAGAACTCAGCCTCCTGCGTAGCTAAGATTACAGCAGTGAGCCACCGGTGCCTTGCTCTGAGTCCTAAATATTTGGATGGCTTATCTTAGACTGTCAGTAGCTTCAAAATTGTGGTATGAGGGGCTGGGGATATGGCTTAGTGGCAAGAGTGCTTGCCTCGTATACATGAGGCCCTGGGTTCGATTCCCCAGCACCACATATACAGAAAATGGCCAGAAGCGGCGCTGTGGCTCAAGTGGCAGAGTGCTAGCCTTCAGCAAGAAGAAGCCAGGGACAGTGCTCAGGCCCTGAGTCCAAGCCCCAAGACTGGCCAAAAAAAAAAAAAAAATTGTGGTATGAATTAAAGGTGTGTCCCAAATGCATTACTCAGAATAAATGTCTGAATTTTTGTAACAGGTTACAGGAATACTTAAAGATGCTGGAATAAACAATTTAACGGTTCAAGTGGAAAAAGAAGCATACTTCCAACATATGTCTGGCCTAAGTACTGGATTTCACGACATTCTGGCTATGACAAAGCAAATGGAGTCCATGAACTACTGCAAGGATGATACTTACATCATGTGAGATGAGATAGCTCAGGAGTTGCTCCTAGGCTGCGAACAATGGAAATCCAGTGACTTAGTGTTGACTGTTGTCAAAAGGATGAAAATGGCAGATAATAGTCCACAAACTTTTAAAACTCTCTACTGGTAGATCAAGGAGTCTTTCTAAAAATTTAGACACACAATGAAGCATTAATTGTACAAGAAAAAAATCACTATTCAAAATTATGTGTATGAAAGAAATTTTAAATGTGCGTGCGCACCATCTTCTTAGATGGGCACGTAATGATGGATCTGGGGAAGACCAAAACTTCCCCTGAGCATTTTCTTGGTATTGGAAAGCATCTCCACTATAAATGTGTATTTACATGTATATTACAAAGACTAAATGAAAAGTTTTTAAGCCATTTTTTGCATAATCCAAGGATAAAATAGGAATAAAAGCTCTATATTTATGGATTTTTCTGTATATAAAACTGATTTCTAATTATAACGTAAATCCATTAAGTAAAATCTCTATTGCCACTTTAAATGTAAACTAAATTATTTAGGAGAAACTTAAAACTACCAATTTGAAAGAAAGGATAGAGAATCCTAATATAACAGTTTTTGGTGTATTACAAGACCAACCACTCTGTTAAATAAATTTTTTTACTTTTGGTAACATTTGCACACGGATAATTAATTTATGAGGGTTAAGAGCTTACACACGTTGTGTCCACATTACTCACTTGCCATCTTCTGCAGAAGCAGAATATTCCATTTTTTTACAATGTGTTTGGAAATACTGGCTGCTCACCAAGCTGTATCGCAGCATGCCCAAGCTTTTCATCTTTTCCTGTACTTCCCCTATGTTGTAAGACAGTTGAGAGAATCAAATAATTGCCAACTTAGAGATGAATTCTCTTACTGTGGGTAAAACTAGTGTCTAGAAAATATAGATATATGAAATCTCAAGAGCTGGGAATACGGCCTAGTGATAGAGTGCGTGCCTAGCATGTATGAAGCCCTGGGTTCAATTCCTCAGCACCACATATATAGAAAAGGCTAGAAGTGGCGCTGTGGCTCAAGTGGCAGAGTGCTAGCATTGAGCAAAAAGAAGCCAGGGACAGTGCTCAGGCCCTGAGTCCAAGCCCCAGGACTGGCAAAAAAAGAAAAAAGAAATCAGCTGCCAGTGGCTCAGGTCTATAATCCTAAATACTCGGGAAGCTGAGATTTTAGGATTAAGATTTGAAGTCAGCTGGGGCAGGAAAATCTGAGACCCTTACCTTCAATTAACCACCAAAAAGCTGCAAGTCAAGCTGTGGCTCAAGTGGTAGAATGCCAGCCTCAAGACCCTGAATTCATGCCCACTGCTGCCCCTGCCCCTCCCCCTCCAGAAAAGTTCTTATCAAGGTTAGGCATTTAGATACCATGGAATCAAAATGCCCTATAATTACTCCTAGAGTGGCTCGTAATTTATACTTTCTAATTTTGTGTAGTCTGAAAAGACTATAGATATATTCAGTTTTACAAATACCAAAGAATATTGTCCTAAAGGAGCTTTTGAATATTTAGAAGCATCTAAATATTTTCATTCCTATACTAGGAATTTTGATAAATAGGATGAACTTAGTATGGGTACTATTTTCTTATCTATAGTATAATGGCAATGTATTGTAAATCATATTTTTGTCTTAGAAATTATGATATGTAAAGGGGTTTTAGGAACTTGTTGTTACTTTGATACTCTTGTCTTTGCACAATTTCTGGTCCAGAATCTTTGGACATATTAAAATTTTTGAGTGGTGGGGAAATAATTATATATTGATGTGTTTATACATTTAAGAAAAAAGGGGGCCAGAGATGTAGCCCAAATAGTAGAGCCCTTAATTTAGAGTGCACGCCCTGGCTTGAATCCCTAGCAGTCCCCAATAAAAAGAACGGGTCTTTTAGCTGGGGACATAGCTCAAGTGGTAGAACATTTCCCTCACACGCAGGAGGCTCTGAAAACAAACATTTTTCAAAAGGCAGATCTCATTAGATAGAGTAAATAGACCAAGTTTTAAATCGTCATTTCCCTTAGAAAGTGAAGAAATGAAGTGATTGCGAGTGGTGAGGGACACGCACTGGCGGCTCACGCCTGTCGTCCTAGCTACCCGGGAGGCTGAGCGCTGAGGATCGTTGTTTGAAGCCACCCGGGTCAGAAAAATCCCTGAGACTCATCTCCAGTAAACTACTCAGAAAAAGCCAGACATGGCGCTGTGGCTCAAGGGGCAGAGTGCTGGCCTTGAGCAAAAAGAAGCCAGGGACAGTGCTCAGGCCCTGAGTCCAAGGCAAAAAAGAAAAAGAAGATGCAGGTAGAAAGGAGGGAAGCCCCAGCATGGAAAGTGCAAGGTTGCTGGTTCCAGATGAGGCACTAGTACTATAGGGAAACCACCCTCTTCTGGCCCTTTGCCCCTCATTCATAAAGCCAGTAAAGTGTCATATCTATAGGCCTTGGGAACAAAGAGGATCGTGTGCGTGAGAATTCACTAAAGTTGAAAGAGACGAAAGTTGAGAAATCACTTAAGTTTAACGTTAACGCTAGCTTTCATTAGTCTTTTTTATTTTTTCTGTAAGTCAGCATCCCAAGAGGTGAATTAGATATTAAAGGTACAAATTAGTTTAAAATTATATCCAAAAGGGGCTGGGGATATGGCCTAGTGGCAAGAGTGCCTGCCTCGTATCCATGAGGCCCTGGGTTCGATTCCCCAGCACCACATATACAGAAAATGGCCAGAAGTGGCACTGTGGCTCAAGTAGCAGAGTGCTAGCCTTGAGCAGAAAGAAGCCAGGGACCAGTGCTCAGGGCCTGAGTCCAAGCCCCAGGACTGGCCAAAAAATAATAATAATAATAAATTATATCCAAAAGAAGCCTGTTGGATAGTTAGGCTAGGAATTTTGATAAATAGGATGAATTTACTATAGGTATTCTTTCCTTGCGTCCATCAGGATCGTGATTTCTACTTAGAATAACCTTTGCATCCTTTATAATGTAATTTATTGTCCCTTTAACACAATAATTGATCAAATTTAAGCCTTCCAAATTTCAGGAGAAAAATAATGAAGCTATTAGATGTCACCAGAGGATTCTGGTTTTGGTTTCAATTTTGGTTATTTTCCCTTAAAATATGTACTTGGAGCCAGGTGCTGATAGCTCACACCTGTAACCCCAGCTACTCAGGAGGCTGAGATCTGAGATCTCGGTTCCAAACCCACTCAGGAAGGAAAAGTCCAGGAGACTCACCTCCAATTGATTACAAAAGGAAAAAAAGGTGGGGGGCGGCTAAGGCTCAAGTAGTAGAGATTTGGCCTTGAGCAAAAAAGCTTGGGAACAGCACTAGGGCCCCAAGATCAGCACGGGAAAAAATTATGTGTGTGTATATAGATATATAGATAGATAGATAGATAGATAGATAGATAGATATAGATATATATATATATATAATGCAGAGCTGCATGATTTTACTAGTCAGTGATGACACTGCCCAAAATTCAAGAATGGCAGAAAAGCCTCCATGTCTGTCGCTCAGATGGACAGCTCTCTCCAGAAACAACCACTTCACCTGTTCCTACGATAGCCTGGATCTTATACACATATAAGCAAATGCGTGTATGTACTATTTTTTACTTAGAAATAATTCCATTGCCTTGTGAGATTTTTGCTGGCATTCATTTCCAAAATAAACTAAAAAAAAATACCAAAAACAAATTTCACAATTGAAACACTAAAGAAACAACGGCTTCTCGTTGCTTTGCTAACAGTGTGCTCCTCTGATCTTCGCCTCTCAAGTGGTGAGGATTGCTTGTGTGAGCTTTGTAATGTATGTCTAACCTACTCTGTGCTCTGTGCTGCATCCCCTCCATACGTAATCCTAGCCCTCTGGTGTTGTGACTAAGCTTCATAATGCAATACAGTCAACTGGATTTTATTTTCAGGTACATATTCTGCTCTGTGTGTGTGTGCACGCGTGCCAGTCCTGGAGCTTGAACTCAAGAACCGGGCATTGTCCCTACTATTTCAGCCACACCTCCAGTCTGGATTTTTGCTGGTTAATTGGAGATAGAGTCTCACAGATTTGTCTGCCCCATATATTAATCCTAAATAGGATTGTAGGCATGGGTCACTGGCACCTGGCAAGGGGTGTGTGTCAGACAGACAGACAGACAGAACGTAGGGCCTGTCCTTAGCTCAAGGCTGGTGTTCTGTCACTTGAACCAGAGCTCCATCTCCAGCATTTTGGGGTAGTTAGTTGTAGATGAGAGACTCAAGGACTTATGCCTGAGCAGGCTTTGAAGTGTAATCCTCCTATCTCTGCCTGTACAGTAGCTATTTTATCTTCTTTTATAAGAGAGAGAGTAATACTTTTGGTCTCTTGGGAAAAAAATGAGAACTCAGGAAATTCCAAATGTGTCAATAAAGGTTCCCTGAATCATTTCTTAATTCCAAGTATCAAAAAGAATACTTGAGAAAGGAATGTGAAAAAGATAAGTCAGGCCAGGCACTGGTGGCTCATAATTATGGCTCATAATTAGTCAGTGTGTGTGTGCGCATGTGCATGTGTGTCCTTGGTTTTTTTGTTTATATAGCTAATCAAGCCAAATACCTGTGATTAATGTCTGTAAGCCTAGCTGTTCTGGGGGTTAAAATCTGAGGATTCTCAGGGACTCCACTGGAAAAAATACAACAAATACACACGATATTCAGTCAATTATAAGGAGCTATTTCCAGAACCTTTACTCATTATAGAACGAAAATTTTACAGAAGTGGATCAATTCTTAGAGAAGTATAAACTTCCCAAACTGAGTCAAGAAGAAATAAACCAATTAAATAAATCAATAACCTACAACGAGATACAGGAAGTAATTAAGAGCCTCCCAACAAAGAAATGCCCAGGCCCGGATGGACTCACCAACGAATTCTATAAAACCTTTAGTGAGGAGCTAATACCAATATTCCTCAAACTCTTCCACGAAATAGAAACAGAGAAATCCCAAACTCATTCTATGAAGCTAATATCATACTCATTCCCAAACCAGGCAAAGACCCAACAAAAAAAGAGAACTACAGAGCAATATCACTAATGAACACAGACGCAAAGCTCCTCAATAAAATATTAGCTAACAGGATCCAGAAACTGATCAAGAAAATCATACATCATGACCAAGTAGGCTTCATCCCACAATCACAAGGATGGTTCAACATCCGTAAATCAATCAACGTAATTCACCACATAAACAGATCTAAAATTAAGAATCACATTGTTATCTCAGTCGATGCCCAAAAAGCCTTCGACAAAATACAACATCCATACATGTTCAAAGCCCTAGAGAGAACAGGAATAGAGGGAACAGTCTTTAAAACAATGAAAGCCATAAATAGCAGACCAACTGCTAATATACTAAATGGGGAGACACTAAAAGCATTTTCTCTGAAATCAGTAACAAGACAAGGATGCCCACTCTCCCGCTTCTATTAAATATAGTGCTGGAATCCCTAGCCATTGCAATAAGGCAAGAAAAAGGCATTAAGGGATCCACATTGGAAAAGAAGAAATCAAACTATCCCTATTCACAGATGACATGATCTCATGCCTGAAGGACCCAAAAAACTCAGTCCCCAAACTCCTACACCTAATAAACCATTTTGGCAAAGTAGCAGGATACAAAATCAACCCACAAAGATCAGCAGCTTTTCTGTACACCCAAGTCGAAAAGGAAATTATGGAAATAATACCATTTACAATAGCTAAAAAAAAAAAAGTAAATTACCTAGGGATCAACCTAACTAAAGATGTGAAGGACCTATTTAATGAGAACAATAAAAATCTGAAGGGGCTAGGGATATGGCCTAGTGGCAAGAGAGCTTGCCTCGTTATACATGAGGCCCTGGGTTTGATTCCCCAGCACCACATCTACAGAAAATGGCCAGAAGTGGCGCTGTGGCTCAAGTGGCAGAGTGCTAGCCTTGAGCAAAAAGAAGCCAGGGACAGTGCTCAGGCCCTGAGTCCAAGGCCCAGGACTGGCCAAAAAAAAAAAAAAAAAAAAAAAAGGCAAAGAAACACATGAGGAAATGTTCAACATCCCTGGCAGTAAAGGAAATACAAATAAAAACAACCCTGAGATACCACCTCACCCCAGTGAGAATGGCCTATACTCTGAACTCAGGCAACAACAAATGCTGGAGGGGGTGCGGGGAAAGAGGAACCCTTCTCCACTGTTGGTGGGAGTGCAAATTAGTACAACTACTTTGGAGAACAGTATGGAGGTTTCTCAAAAAGCTCAGCATAGGGGCTGGGAATGTGGCCTAGTGGCAAGAGTGCTTGCCTCGTATACATGAAGCCCTGGGTTCGATTCCCCAGCACCACATATAGAAAAAGTGGCTCAAGTGGTAGAGTGCTAGGCTGTGAGCACGCACGGGCACGGAGGAACCTTAAATAAGTGTGACAGACAGTGCGGGAGAGGCGGGTGAAAGGAGCCCGCGTGGAGACACTGAGCCCGCTCACAGCCGGTCGCGAGGACGGGGAGGGGAGGCCGCTCTCTCCTTGAGGGGTTCCGGGCGCTGCCTTTGCCCTGGGGGCGTCTCTGGGTCCCTGGGCTCCGGGCTGGGAGCTGGCGCTCGGCCTCCCAGGCCCCGGCACCATGGCAGCCTTTTTCCGACTGATTTACGGTAGGCGCGGCGGGAGCCCGGCCACGCCCCCGGCCACGCCCCCAGTCCCGGCTACATTCCCCGCCCCCGGCCGCGCCCCCGGCCCCAGGCCCCGCCCCCGAGCCGGGCCCCGCCCCCCGCGGGGACGCCCCGGGGACGCATTCTGCGTCTCGGGCAGGCGCCAATGGGAAGGGAGCGAGTGCCACGAACGGACCAATGAGGAGGGCGCGGCGCGGGGTTTAAACCGGAGCGCGGCGGGTCGGCGGCGTGCGGCGAGGGAACGGCTGCGGGCGTGCGGAGCTCGGTGCTGCTGGGCCGCCGAGCCGCGTCCCGGGGACAGGCACCATGGCGCTCCGGGTCACCAGGGTGAGGCGGCGGGGAGCGGGGGGCAGGGGCGGGCGGGGGCCCCCCGGTCCGCGGGGGGAGCCGGGCCCGCGCTCACGGCGGCCCGCTTCCCGCAGAACACGAAGATGAATGTGGAAAGCAAGGTCAAGGCCACGGCGGCGGGCGCCAAGCGAGTGCCCGTGCCCGTGCCCGCCGCCAAGCCCGGGCTGCGGCCGCGCACGGCGCTGGGCGACATCGGCAACAAGGGCAGCGAGCTCGTGCAGGCCCGGGGGCCGCTCAAGAAGGTGACTCCCTCCCTCCGGGGCCCGGGGCCCCGCCCGGGAGGACCTGCCCCGGCCCCCCCCGACCCCCGGGACCCCACCCGACCCGCCCCCGCCCCATCGACCCCCGGGACCCCGCCCCGCCCGACCCCGCCCCATCGACCCCCAGGGACCCCGACCCCCGGCCCCCCGCCCGACCCCCGGGACCCCGCGTGGGCCTCTTTCATCTACAGGAAGTAAAGCCTTCAGCGAGTGGGAAAGTGGTGGTGAAGAAGTTACCGAAAAAGGCCCCGGCGAGCGCGCCCGAGGCCCAGCCGGAGCCGGAGCCGGAGCCGGAGCTGCGGCCTGGGCCAGGGCCTGAGCCACGGCCCGAGCCCGAGCCCGAGCCCATCAAGGAGGAAAAGCTCTCGCCTGAACCTATTCTGGTAAACAACACTCCAGTCCGTTTCCCCCCCCTCGTTCCACCCCATTTCACCGAGCGCCTAAGGCCGGCCCTGCCCAGGGCTGTGGGTGCATTCACCCGCGATCTTCACACCTTTACACACCCTCTGCAGGAGGCAGATCTCTGCTTACACACCCTCTGCAGAAGGCAGTATCTCTGCCTCTGAGGAATCTTAAGTGAAAGTGACAACCAAGCGACCGTGAGGCTCCAGCACAGCTGTTCCATCTCAGAGTCCATGCTTTTTGCTTTGCTCTCTTGGAGCAGCGTGGCCCCAAAGTCAACTGTCCTGACGGAACTGCAGACCTGCTTGGCAGGCTCCCTACCACTTACGCCACTCCCCCGTCCTGTGCTTGTAACCGCTTAACTCCGGAGTGCTGGGACTGCGGGCTTCCACCAACCTGACCCGCTTTCCCCTCTCCTACTGCTCTGCTGAAATCCCTACACCAATGCTTGCCTTTGCTTTCCACCTTCCTAGGGAATGCCCCCCCCCCCCCGTTTAGCAAATGACCTTCATATCCTTTATAACAGCTCTACAAACAACTCCTGACGCTTTCTCTTAACTTCACCACCCCATCCCTCCTCCCAGAATCTACCTACTGAATTCAAAGCCTCTTGAGGATGCCTATGGTTAGCACGCAGCACAAAATTTAACTTGAAGAAGGTAGCCGATAAAATGTGTGAATAGTAAGATAAAGGGACCTTGAAGGAAATAATCTTACATAAAGTAAGCTTGTCCTTGAACTAGAACATGTACACTCTTTAGTAGTGAATGAGAAGCCATTCTTTTTTGAGATGAGGCTGAACTTGGACTTGCCCTTCATTTGTATCAGTTTCACCTGATGCTGATAAACAGCTTCATTACTTAACCAGTTTCTTGCCTCTGCCTTTGACCTGTTAAGCATTTCGGTTTGGCCAACTTTAAACTGGCTTAATGTAACTTGGCATTTTATTTTTGAAAAAGAAATAGAACTTTTGCTTTAAAGAAGTTAATTAAACTTATTTAGCAAGGGCTGGGAATATGGCCTAGTGGCAAGAGTGCTTGCCTCGTATACATGAGGCCCTGGGTTCGATTTCCCAGCACCACATATACAGAAAATGGCCAGAAGTGGCACTGTGGCTCAAGTGGCAGAGTGCTAGCCTTGAGCAAAAAAGAAGCCAGGGACAGTGCTCAGGCCCTGAGTTCACGGCCCAGGACTGGCAAAAAAAAATTAGCAAATATTTTGAGTTGGGCTGGGCACCAGTAGCTCACACCTGTAATCCTACCTACTTAGAAGGCTGAGATCTGAATATCACGGTTCAAAGCCAGCCTGAGTAGAAAAGTCCATGAAACTCTAATCTCCAGGAAACCAGAAGGGGCACTATAGCTCCAATGGTAAAGCGCTAGCCTTAGCTGAAGAGTTCAGGTACAGCGCCCAGGCCCAGAGTTCAAGCCCCACAACTGACACAAAGAAAAATACACAGACATAGATATCTATGTATTTTGAGTTTGTGGTACCAATGACCTGACCTCCATTGCCAAGCTGTAAGGTGTCTCCTCTTGGTGCTTCAAGGTGGACACGCCCTCTCCAAGCCCGATGGAAACCTCTGGCTGTGCTCCGGCAGAAGAATATTTGTGCCAGGCATTCTCTGATGTAATTCTCGCAGTGAGTGATGTGGATGCAGAAGATGGGGCCGATCCAAATCTTTGCAGTGAATATGTGAAAGACATTTATGCTTACCTGAGACAACTTGAGGTCAGTATTACCATTAAGGCCTGTTCTAAGCTGTAACTGGCTCTCTGGAAGGTAGACCTGAGGCTAAGAGGATAGCACAAGTGGTAGAGAGAGAGTTTGCTAGGTCCTGGGTTCAATAGCTCACTCTTACAACTCTAGCTACTCAGAATGCTGAGTGGCTCACACCTGAAATTCTTCCTCTTCAGGAGGCTGAGATCTGAGGATCTTGGTTCAAAGCCAGCACAGGCAGGAAAGTCTGTGAGACTCTTCTTATTTCCAATTAACTACCAGAAAACCAGAAGTGGCGCTGTGGCTCAAAGTGGTAGAACAATAGCCTTGAGCTGAAGAGCTCAGAGTTCAAGCCCCACGACTGACCAAAAAAAAAGGAGGAGGCTGAGACCTGAGGAGCATTGTTTGACACCAACTCTGGGCAGGAAAGTCCATGAGACTCTTTAACTCCAACTAACCAGCAAAAAGCCAGAAGTAGGCTATGGCTCAGATGGTAAAGCGAATAGCTGCTAACCCCTGATTTCAAGCCCCAATAAAGGCGAAATCCAGCATGGTGGCTTCCGTGTGTAGTCCCAATGACTCAGGAAGCAAAAGCATGGAGGTCTCAAGTTTTACACCAGTCATGAAAAAAAAAATAAAGCTAAACCTGGTCTCTTAAAAAAAAAAAAAAGTGACTGGGAATGTAGCTTAGCAGTAGAGTGCTTGCCTAACATGCATGAAGCCCTGGGTTCCATTCCTCAGCACCACATACACAGAAAAGGATGTAGCTCAAGTGGTAGAGCACTGGGCTGGGAATATGGCCTAGTGGTAGAGAGCTTACTCGTATACATGAAGACCTGGGTTCCATTCCTCAGCACCACATATATAGGAAAAGCCAGAAGTGGCGCTGTGGCTCAAGTGGCAGAGTGCTAGCGTTGAGCAAAAGAAGCTCAGGGATAGTGCCGAGTTCAAGCCCAGGACTGTTAAAAAAAAAAAAAATGCCTGGAGTCCTGGGTCCAGAAGAAAACAGTGAGTCTGAAGCCAGCAGGCGCAGAAAAGTCTCCATGAGACTCTTGTCTCCCATTAACCACTCCACTGGATGTGGCGCTGTGGCTCAGGTGGTAGAGCACTAGCCTTGAGCAAGAAGAGGCTGGGGAACAGCGTACAGGCCCTGAGTTCAAGCCCCACAACCAACAATTGCAAATCAAATCAAACTTTCCTTTGTGGACACTGAGTCGTGTTTCCAAGGACAGCGGCGTTTTCTTTTTCAGGAAGAGCAGTCTGTCAGACCAAAGTACCTGCTAGGTCGGGAAGTCACTGGAAACATGAGAGCCATCCTAATCGACTGGCTAGTGCAGGTTCAGACGAAGTTCCGGTTGCTGCAGGAGACCATGTACATGACTGTTTCCATTATTGATAGGTTCATGCAGGTAAGACTTGCTTGCTGACTCATTCCTGGGTCCGAGGTGAGTGAAGATACACTTGTCTAAGGACATTACATGCACTGCTTGAGATTCTGCTCTGCAAGCATTTCACCCATGTCTCCTTTGCAGTTAGTTCTGTGTCTCTTTTCCAAGTACGTATTACTTATCCAACTCAAACTCCTGTTACAGAATAACTGTGTGCCCAAGAAAATGCTGCAGCTGGTTGGTGTCACTGCCATGTTTATTGCAAGCAAATATGAAGAAATGTATCCTCCAGAAATCGGTGACTTTGCTTTTGTGACTAACAACACTTACAGTAAGCACCAAATCAGACAGATGGAAATGAAGATTCTAAGAGCTTTGAACTTTGGTCTGGGCCGCCCTCTACCCCTGCACTTCCTTCGGAGAGCATCAAAAATTGGAGAGGTACAGCTGTCTTGAACCTTTGGTATGGCCTTTTAGGGAATGTGCTTACCTACATTAAATACCATTAGGGAAGGATAAAGATCCATTTGGGCTGCATTCCACTGTGGTCATCTGTAGGCAGATACAGTTGAGACAAACATTGGTAGTTACAGATAGGAGTACACAGGTAATTGCCACTGTAAATTCTCTGAAAGCTCAGTGACTTCCGGGTTTGTTCCAGGTTGATGTTGAACAGCATACGTTGGCCAAATACCTGATGGAACTGACTATGTTGGACTACGAAATGGTGCACTTTCCTCCTTCTCAAATTGCAGCAGGAGCTTTTTGCTTAGCACTGAAAATTCTTGATAATGGTGAATGGGTAAGCTATCTGACAGAACATACCAAGCATGTAAATTATAAATGGCATTGGAATATAGAACTTTGAATAGACCCACTAGGAAATTAATAAAGAAAATCTTGTTTGTAATGTCATGTTATAGTGATCCCATTTCTTCCTGATCTGATGCTTACTCCTTTGAGACAGGCAGAGCAGCTGTTATTCTTTGATTATAATTAGTCTTTTTTTTTTTTTTGGTCTTAGACACCAACTCTACAGCATTACCTGACTTACACTGAGGACTCTCTTCTTCCTGTGATGCAGCACCTGGCTAAGAATATAGTCATGGTGAATCAGGGACTTACAAAGCACATGGTGAGTGGAATCACTACATTGTAAAGGGTTGAATCAGACTTGATGCCTGCAACTGCAGTTTATTTGTGAGGATGGGGCCTTGCTATGTAGCCCATACTGACCCGGAACTCCAGGACTCAGTACTATGGATTTGGCCTCCTGAGTCATCTGAGACTATAGGCACACGTCACTAGAGCAGATTTGGGTTTTTTTAAGGATGAGAAGGACAAGTAGGAGGAATGAGAGGTATTCTGGTGCTGGTGACTGGACACGGGACTTCTGTAGCACTGAGCTACACCCTCAGCCCAGGAGTTTATGAATATACTATTGGATCTTTTGGGGGTTGGAAAAAATTGGGGGGGGTGTTATGTTGTCAGTTGTGGGCTTGAACTGAGGGCCTAGTCACTGTGCCTGAGCTTTTAAGGCACCACTTCCAGGTTTCAGGTATAGTAAATTAGAGGTAAGAGCATTATGGACTTTCCTGCCCGGGCTGGCTTTCAACTGTGGTGCTCAGATATCTCAGCCTCCTGAGTAGCTAGGATTTACAGGTGTGAGCCAGCAGCACCCGGATTGGAAATGCTCTGAGACATGTCTTCACCTAGCTCAGGCTGGCCTATAACTTTGAATCCTCCTCTTTCAGGCTCCTGGGATTACAGGCATCTGCTCCCATGTCCTCCTGATCCACCGTGGGATCTTGTGGCTGTTTTTGTTTTATTTAATTATTGTGCTTTTTCTCTTTCAGACTATCAAGAATAAGTATGCTACATCTAGGCATGCTAACATCAGCATTCTGCCACAGCTGAATTCTGCACTAGTACAAGACTTAGCCAAGGCTGTGACAAAGGCGTAGCTTGTAAACTTGGGTTGGAGTACTGTAATGATAGCTGCAAATAAAATTGGCACCATGTGCCACTTGTACATACTATGCTACATACATTTACTTGGTTTTTAATGAAGGTTGTGGTCATTTTTACTTTTAATAGCCTAACTCATCTGAATGTGGTTACTTCTTATTCTGAAATAACCTGTAAGTCATAATAAAAGTCATAATTTTTCTTAATCTTTTTGTTTTTAAGCTGCTTTCAGGTTACCAGGAACTCCAACTAATGTATCTAAGGGTCACTTACATGTTTATATACTTGGCTATTGTTAATGTACCCGGATTTTACTTTTAATATGGTAAATATACATAAAGCCGACACTTCCATAGGTCATCACTGCACGTGAGCTAAGTCATTTTGGAGAACTTCTTCTGTTTTTCAGTCAGCGCCCGCCACCCTAGTTACTTCAGGTGCTCTGCTTCTGTTGGCCTCACTCTCTTGACTGTCCATCTGTTTTGACGTTCTCGTTTAAAAATCCAGTTTTCCTTTTATGTGTTTGTTTTTGTCTATCGGTATAAAACAGGATGTTCAGAACAAACAAGTTAATTTGCCCAACCTTTCTGATGCGTCTTGCTCCCTACCCTCTCTAACATCCATATGTATGAGGTGCGTGGGAGAGTTTTTCAATGGGTCCATTCGGTACACAGTAGTATTCCTGCCACTGTGCAAGCCTTTCTATACTTGTTTATACTGTATGTGATGTACACAGCTGTTGCCCTGTTGACTTTCAGACTACATTTGTCTATTGCCTACAGTACTGGATAACTGCTTTATCCCATTGTTTTCTTGATGTGATACGTTTCCCACAGGGAGCATATTCAGGCAGAGTCAGTTGAGTTTCTCAGCAGTGTATACACAGTGCTTTTCTCTGCAACTTTGTTAAATCTAAAAGTAGTCTGTCTTAAATCTTTGTGAATGTAACTAGCAACAACTACTCTTGTTGTTTTAATTTATACTCTCACCTGTCCATGCTATGTTACCCCAAGTTAAATAAATGGTTGGTCTTATCAATGTGAAAGGATTTCCCAGTTTGTCATTTGTCCATTGAATTTATTTTTCCTGGAAATTTCTGAGCCTGTGTAGCTCAGGCTGCCTGTAATTAAGTCTTTTTTTTTTTTTTATTGCTGCTTCTGGATTTTTCTGTCTTGACCTTAAGATCCTAGTCCCAAATCGTAAACATTTTCTAATTGTTTGCACTTCAGTCAACTATTTTGGTGTGTGGTATAAGGTAGGACTCTAATGAGTGAAACACTCCTTCCTCCAGTTTGAAAGTGCCTAGCTATTAAGTTCCAGATTCAGTCTATATATTATATGGTAGCTCGAGGTAGAGTAAGATATAACTTCCTCACTTAGATATATTTTTTTCCAGCGGCTGGGAATATGGCCTAGTGGCAAGAGGCCTATACATGAAGTCCTGGGTTCGATTCCTCAGCACCACATGTATAGAAACAGCCAGAAGTGGTGCTGTGGCTCAAGTGGCAGAGTGCTAGCCTTGAGCAAAAAGAAGCCAGGGACAGTGCTCAGACTCTGAATACAATCCCCAGGACTGGCAAAAAAAATAAAAAACGAAAAAATTTTTTCCCAATGATCCTCGCTGCACGAGAACATTAGGGTCCATTACACTGCCTCACAATCTTGCACTGACTGGCAGGTTATGCTTTCTGTCAGTTGTGAATAGATGTCCCACTTTTGTATTTGTGGCTGGATGCTTCTTGTCTTATGTGGCTTGAACTGGCTGGCTTTGAACTGTGATCCTCAGATCTCGGCCTCCTGAGTAGCGAGGGTTACAGGCGTGAGCCACCAGCACCCAGCCAATGTCACCCTTCTCTCTTTCTTCAGTTTGTGTCTTAAGCATAACTCAAAATCATTCTGCTAATTCTGAGAGTGGTCAGAACATCATTTTTATTAAAAAGTCAAAATAGGAAGCTGCTGCATGAGTAAATCAGTCAGCTGTGGAAGCGGTCACTCCCTTCCCATCCTTTCCTGCAGCCAGCCAGATGAGTGTGCCCCTCAGCTTTTTGCTCAAGGCTGGTGCTCTACCACTTGAACTATGCCTCCACATCTGGCTTTTTGCTGGTTAATTGGAGATAAGCTTTTCTGCTCACAGCTAACACTCTACTGCTTGAGCCACAGTTCCACTTCCAGCTTTTTAGTGAATAATTGAAGGGTCTCAAGGACTTTTCTGCCCAGGCTGGCTTCAAACCACAGCCCTCTGATCTCAGCCTCCTAAGTAGCTCGGACCATAAACATGAGCCCTGGGCATCTAGCTGAGCCTATTTTCTAAGCTCAGCCATCTATGATCAAATCCCAATTTAATGAAACACTCTTCTTGTTACTTCTGGGCCCAATTGATTGTGTAACCACAAAAATGGTTGAAGCAGGGCCTGGGAATGTGGCTTACTGGTAGAGTGCTTGGCTTGGTACACATGAGGCCCTGGGTTCAATTCCTCAGCGCCACAAAAACAAAAAACCAGAAGTGGTGCTGTGGCTCAAGCTGTACAATGTTAGCCTTGAGCAAAAAGAAGGTCAGGAACAGCCAAGGCCTTGAGTTTAAGCCAGTAGGACTGGCAGAAACAATAAGAAACAAAAACCTTAAATAAAAATAAAATGATTGGCGCATATCAAGCATCAGAACAAACAGGAGCACCGTGAGGCAAAGGTAAGCCAACCCCACAATATTTTCACCACAAGTAGCAGTCTACATAGCACCTGTGGTTAGATGTGTTGATACCTTTGCTTGGGTGTGTACTGTCCTTTCTTGACTAATAATTTTATTAAGCAAGAACAAGACTTTAACCAGTCCTGTGGGTGGATGGTTGTGTGTTTGTGTGTGTGTGTGTGTGTGTGTGTGTGTGTGTGTGTGTGCTGGTCCCAGGGCTTACACTCATGGCCTAAGCACTGCCCTTGAGCATCTTTTCCTGAAGGTTAGCACTCTACCGCTTGAGCCACAGCCCTCTGGCTCTTCTCTAGTGGTCTTGCGGGCTTTCCTGTCGGCTTTGAACCATGACACTCAGATCTCGGCCTCCTGAGATGCTAGGATTACGGAGGTGAGCCACCAGCACCAGGCGATTTTAACTTTGCAATAGTATCTATTGCTGTGGTCACGGGGAGGGAGAACACGGTGTGTCTAACGGAGGGAAAGGCGCCATAGAAGAATGCTGTTCAGTTCCAAGCTGCTGGGGCTGGGGCCGGGGCCGTCTCCCCGGGAGGACTGCCCGTGATGCCAGGCCCACCCCCAAGTCCTACCTCGAGGCTCGACTGTGACCTGCAGGGCCGCGGGGCGGGCGGTGCCAAGGACGCGGAGGCGGCCGCGGTGGGAGGCTGGGGTTCAGCGGCAGCCCCCGGAAGCCCCAAGCTTGACACGCCTACTTCTCCACTGAGGGAGGGGCACGGTGCTCGTGGGTTCCACGCGGCAGTACCCGCGGGATCCCGGGTGCAGCTCGGTGGCCCGGGTGGGACGCCCCACCCCGCCCCGCCCCGCCGAGCGCGCGCGCCTCGGGGCTTCGCGGGCAGACCCACCTGGCGCGGCGGGGCCCCAGGATCCAGCCGGGAACCCCAGCCGCGTGAGGCGGGCCCGGCGCCACGGCGCCCGGCGTCCGCTGAGGCCTTGGAACCCTTCACCGCGAGCGCAAAACCCGGCTTCCCAACGCGAGGGGAGGACGCCCGGCCGTAGCCCCGGCAACCGGGGACAGCGGGAGGGGCCGGAGACGCTGGCGAGCGGAAGGGGTGGGGCCTCGTCCGGAAGGGGCGGGGCGTTCCGTCCCAACGGCTTGTGTTGGCAGAGGAGGCCGAGCCGTAGTTATGGCAACCGGGGACAGCGAGAGGGGCTGAGGACGCAGGCGAGCGGAAGGGGTGGGGCCTTGGCCGGAAGGGGCGGGCCGGGCCAACGGCTTGTGTTGGCAGAGGCCGAGCCGTAGCTATGGCAACCGGGGACAGAGGGCGGGGCTGGAGACGCTGGCGGGCGGGCGGGGTGTGGCCTCTCCCGGAAGGGGCGGGGCCGGCAGTGTCCGCCGGCCTGTTTTGGCGGTTTTGTTTTCCCGCGGGTGCGGCTGTCCCCTCAGGCCGGCCGGCCATGGAGCCGCCGCCGCCGCCCGCGGAGCCCGCGGACCTCGGGGAGGCGAGCGGGACGAGCGTGTCGACTCCGACCCCGGGTGCCCCGGACGCCGGCGGCGAGAACCGCATCTCCCTGCTGCTCAGGTCGTGTCCCCGGAAAGGAGAGGAGAGGGAAGATGGGGTGGTTTCCGTGGGGGGGGGGCGGGCGGGGGGCTCTTTTTATTATTTAATTTTTATCTTTATAACGGTGACGTCCCGAGGGCTGACGGCTGCCCACGTCGGGAAAGCACAGTTCTCTTTGGGCAACACCACCGCTCCCCTTGCTGTGTCCGGGTTCTGTTTAGTGCCGGGCCTGGGGCTTGAACTTGGGGCCTCGGCCCCGTCCCTGTGCGCCGGCACTCGACCCCCTGAACCCCACCTCCCTTCCCGCCGTTTCGGGGGCGCGTTCAGGTCTCAGCCTCCTGAGTAGCCGGCCTTTCCGGGATGAGCCCCCGCCGCCCCCTCGGGACGGGCTTCTGAATGTTTCTTAATGGCGAGCCCGATACCTGGTAGCCACCTACGGCTCACAGTCCTCCCATGATTCTATTCCCGCCCGAGACATTTGCACGGCTTTGTAAGTGGTGACAGGCCAGGCTCAAAGCATTTCATTTTGGGGGGGGGGGAAGGTCACAAAGGAAAACAGCAATTAAGTAGTAAAACCCCGTCCATGAACCTAGGACTTTTCTCTTGATGTGTTTTCAGGCTGAGAGCACAGACGAAGCAACAGCTCTTAGAGTATAAGTCCATGCTCGGTGCAAGTAAGTAGCTTCATTGTAAAATAAGGTTTTGCAAATTTAATGATGCACTGTATTCTACGGAAAAGAATGTCAATTTTACAAAAAATTGTAAAAAAAAAATTTGTACAACCAAGTATGGCAAAATAAACAGCCAGACATCAGTGACTCACGCCCGTAATCCTAGTACCTCAGGAGGCTGAGATCTGAGGATTACTGTTCAAAGCCAGCCTAGGCAGGAAAGTCTGTGAGATTCTTATCTCCACTGAACTACCTAAAATAGCTGGAAGTGGCGCTGTGGCTCAAGTGGCAGAGTGCTAGCTTTGAGCAAAAAGAAGTTCAGGGACAGTGCTCGGGGCTCTGAGCTCAAGCCCCAGGATTGGCAATAAATGGATAAATTTCACTTGCGTACTTTTGTCATGTGGTAAGATGACATTTAAAATTATATTTGTGCATTTGTGGCTGACATCATATTCCTATTAGATAGCACTGATCTTAAATATTACTTCAAAAAATTGTTTACTTGTAGATGAAGAAAAAACTCCAGAACAAGTCATACAAGAAAAGGAAATAGAACGGTTTGTCATATTTTTATTTGTTGTTTTAAATGAGGTTTAGTCATAATGTGTTACTACACTCTTTCGATTACTTATTTTTAGCATTTTAATTAGCTTACATTAGTTATGGGGGAGTTTCATTGTTCAATGTTTACATACATATTCAATATATTCCAGCTAGTTTCACCCTCTGCCTTTCCCCCTTCTCAAACAATTTCAGCAAATTTTCTATTTTCATAGTTGCAAACCATCTACTTTTTCTTTCTTTTTTTTCTTTTTTTTCTTTTTTGCCAGTCCTGGGGCCTTGAACTCAGGGCCTGAGCACTGTCCCTGGCTTCTTTTTGCTCAAGGCTAGCACTCTGCCACTTGAGCCACAGCGCCCCTTCTGGACATTTTCTATATATGTGGTGCTGAGGAATTGAACCCAGGGCTTCATGTATTCGAGGCGAGCACTCTACCACTAAAGCCACATTGCCACTCCCAAACCATCTGCTTTTTTTAAAAAAAATTGTTAATTAGTTGTACAGATTGTGGGCACAAGGCATCTTTTTGGGGGGGGGAGGTCAGTCCTGGCATTTGAACTCAGGGCCTGGGCTCTGTCCGTGAGCTTTTCTGCTCAAGGCTAGTGCTCTACCACTTTAGCCACAGCTCCACCTAGTCTTTTAGGTGGTTAATTGGAGATAAGTCTCACGGACTTGCTTGCACAGGCTCGTTTTGGATGCCAGCCTTCTGATCTCAGCCTCCTGAGTAGCTGCTACTGGTGCACGGCTGCCCAAGGCACCTGATCCGCCACACTTTGCATCATTCTCCCCCATTGTAGCCCTCGCATCCCTACCCTCAAGTTACATCCTTCATTTTTTACGTAATGCACATAATAACTGCATTTGTTCATACTTCCTCCCTCCATTGCTGTGCCCTCCCTCTTTGTCCTCTCCCACCAAAACATGTCTCTACTTCCTGGTACTCAATTTAAAAATTTTTTAAATTTATTTTGTTATCAAGATGATGCACAGAAGGGGGCTACAAGCACATTTCTTTCTGACAATGTCACCCCTTCCTTTGCTCTCTTTTTTTGTTCTTTTCCCTCCCATCCCCACCCACAAGTTGTAAATTCATTTTCAACATAGTGAGTACCACTGCTACATTTCATCCTTTGTCCTTCCATTCGGGTATTCAGTTTCATAAAAAGTATATTAGTTATTCAGAGGAATTATATCTTTGGACTCTTCCCCTAAATATACCATCCTTTTGTCAGTTTGTTTGTATATAAATTCATTGAAACCTGAATATTGTTCATGTTTATATTTTAGATTTGGCTTCCAAGTATGAAAGAAAACGTACCCTTTGTCTTCAGCCATCTGTTGATATATTCCTTTATTTTTAAAATGCTATGGCATAGGGGCTGGGGATATGGCCTAGTGGCAAGAGTGCTTGCCTCGTATACATGAGGCCCTGGGTTTGATTCCCCAGCACCACATATACAGAAAACGGCAGAAGTGGCACTGTGGCTCAAGTGGCAGAGTGCTAGCCTTGAGCAAAAAGAAGCCAGGGACAGTGCTCAGGCCCTGAGTCCAAGGCCCAGGACTGGCCAAAAAAAAAAAAAAAATGCTATGGCATACATGTATTGGGAAATTACATTTGGAATGGAGATTTACAACTAGATGGTGATTACGTTAGCACTCTGATATATTCCTTATAAGATACTCAGCAAAGTTACTCAGGAAGCTGACCAAATCTGTAAAAGACATCAATATGATGACCCTGTAGAATTCTTTCTTTTTTAAGCTTATATTAGTTGGAAGGGGAGATTTCATTGTTACCTTTCTACGTTTACAATGTATTGCTATCATTCTCCCCAATTCCCACCACCCTTCCCATTGAATTTGTAGAATTGTATTCAAATAGAGTTGTTCCATTTTTTAAATGCTTACTATATGTATTCATGATTTCAATTATAACTTTTTCTGACACTGCTGAAAGTCTTTTATGTTTCTTCAATAGTAAAATCGAAGAGCTGGAAAATGAAATTCAAGAAGCAAAACTTGCTTTTGAAATAAAATGTCTTACTTTGGGCAGGTAATTGTTTGTTTTTAATATAAGCATTGTGAAATAGGAATGGAGGCATGGTGGTCAAGTTAGCCATAAAAAGTTTTGTCTATTTCTTGAGTTTTAGTTTTTCCTTGTTTCAAGACAGTGTCTCACTTTGTAGCCTCATCTGGTCTCTAACTCACTATCTGCCCAGGCTGGTTAGACTCACAAGTACTGGAGTTACAGGTATGCATTTCTAGCTGGTTACAGGACTTTTGAACCCTAAGAGGAAAATTTCATTTTTCATTACTTTCTTTGCTTCAAAATTACACAAGGGCTGGAAATGTGGCTTAGTGGTAGAGTGTTTGCCTACCATACACAAAGCCCTGGGTTCTGTTCCTCAGCACCACATAAACAGAAAAGGCTGGAAGTGGCACTGTGGCTCAAGTTGTAGAGTGCTATCCTTGAGCAAAAAAGAAGCCAGGGGCTGGGAATATGGTCTAGTGGCAAGAGTGCTTGCCTCTTACACATGAAGCCCTGGGTTCGATTCCCCAGCACCACATATATGGAAACGGCCAGAAGGGGCGCTGTGGCTCAGGTGGCAGAGTGCTATCCTTGAGCCGGAAGAAGCCAAGGAAGGTGCTCAGGTCCTGAGTCCAAGGCCTAGGACTGGCCAAAAATAAATAAAAGCCAGTGCTCAGGCCCTGAGTCCAAGCCCCAGGACTGGCCAAAAAAAAAAAAAAAGTTACACAAAGCTAGTCATTAGTGGCGCACATCTTTTATTCTAGCTACTCAGGATATTTAGATCTGAGAGTCAAAGTTGGAAGCTTGTGCCCTAGCGGACAAATCCTATAGACTCTTATTCCAATTAATCTGTACAAAGCCAGAAGTGGAGCTGTGGCTCTAGTAGTAGAGGGCCATCCTTGAGCAAAGAAGGCTAAGCTAGATAGAGTACGAGACCCTGAGTGAAGTCCCCAGTACCAGCACGCACACACACACACACACACGCACACGCACGCGTCTGGAATCCCCGTACTCAGAAGACAGGAGGATAAGGATTTAAAGCCAGCTTTGACTACCTAGCAAGACTCTGTCTCAGAATAATATAACACAGGTAGCCAGGCGCTGGTAGATAATCCTGTCATCCTGTCTGTTCAGGAGGCATAGATCTGAGGATCAAGGATTGAGCTCACTTAAACTTTAGACTAAGGACATGATCCTTAACAGATAATAAGTGCTCTGATGTCAGCCCACTGAGCAGATGAGTAGATGGGTTTGTATCTTGGTTGGGTTTCAGCTCCTGGCCTGAATTTTATGATACTTTGGCGTAAGAATTACACAAATTTCTATTTTGGGTGGTTCCTAAGCCACTGTAGACACTGAGTGGTAAATGAAGTTACATATTGCTTGGGATATTATGAGCTGACACACCTACCATAGTAAAACTAATTGTGAGCTGGTGGCTCGTGCCTATAATCCTAGCTACACTGGAGAAAGATCTGAGCATTTAGGTGAAGGTAGAGCATCTGAGAGACTCTTTATTTCCAGTTGAACCTAGACCATTGAAGAGATTCTTATCTCCAATTACTAGAAAAAAGCTAGAAGAGGTGTGGCTCAAATGGTGCCAGCCTTGAGCAAAAAAACTAAACCAGACTCTGAAATTCTGATTTTAAGCCCCCCAGTACTTACAAAAACTACAGAGCTCAATTGTTAGAATACTAGCTGAGCAAAAAAGCCAAGCAAGCACAAGCACCTGAGTTTCAAACCTTGGTACACACAAAAAAAAAAAGCACAAGCAACAACAGCCACAAAACGTTGTTCCTGGCGGCTCACACCTGTAATCTTAGCTACTCAGGAGTCTGAGATCTGACCAGAGCAGTTTGTAGCCATGGCAGGAAAAATCCATGAGATGCTTGTAAACTTAGAAAAAGCCATAGAATGCTAGCCTGGAGCAAAAGCAGTTCTGGGACAGTGCCCAGGCCTGGTGTTGAAGCTCCATGACTGGCAAAAAGAAAAAAAACAGAAAATCCCACTCCTGTATTCCCAGTACTTGGGAGTTGGAGCTAGAAGGATTACATATTGAGTGCAGCCCGGGCTCCTTATTAATACTTTGGCCCAAAGAAATCCAGGAAAGAAAGGAAAAAATAAAAATGACTTAAGCTTTGTGACTATGTCAAGGGAAACCAGTCTTTAACTTAGCATATTTAGAAAAAAGTTTAACATGCTGCGAGCGTTAGTTGTGATGTATAATGCAAGCTTTTTTCTTCCCATAGGATGCAGTTTTCAGATGCACTTAAAAAAAACCTGGAGAAAGAGGACACCAAGGATAGGTAAGGTCTCCCTCAACACCCTGGATTTGGAAAGAAGAGGGACATCCCTGGAATGATTTTAGAGGTTTTTGTTTGGTTTGTTTTATGTTTTCTTTCTGCCATGTCAATATTTACTAACAATCCACAAGTTATGTCAGTTTTGGCTCCAATTCACCAAGTGCTACTGAATTCTTATAGGTAATGGCTTATGCCATTAGCAAGACAGCTTTTTTCTTTGCTAGGAATGAGCTTGTTTTAAATAACTGCCAAGAAACATAAAAAACTGGGAGTCAGGGTCCTCTATAGCTCACTCCTAAGAATCTGGCCTCAGGCCTTATCTGCAATCAGACCTGATTGCAAAGCTCTGAAAATCATGTGATGAAATAAACTGAGTAGTACCAAAGAAGTTCCAAGGTGGCTCTAACACTTCTTCTATCTGGGGGTCTCAACTCTTTTGCTCAAGGCTCGCCTTCTACCACACGGAGCCACTTCTGATTTTCTGGTGGTTAATTGAAGAAAAGGCTCCTGGACTTCTCTGCCTGGGCTGGCTTTGCACCACAATCTTCATAGCTCAGCCTCCTGAGGAGCTAGGATTACATGTATGCTACCAGCGCCCACCAGGACATTTTTTCCCCTAATTGAGACACCATTAGCTTGGATATCTCCAGCCCCTAGAACTCTAGCACGTTGGTTTTATAAACATACCAAAGCCTTGGGTGAACTAAAATATCTCTTAAGCAGTCAGAAACTCCCACCCTTTAGGGATTTATGAAATCCCTAAACTCTGAACTCCTTATGATCTGATTCTGCCTAACTCGTAGATTTCTCTACTCAAAAATAAATTCATAATGTGTATGTTTGCATACACACAGGCCAGCACTGGGACTTAAGCTCAGGGTTTCATGCTCTCACTCATCTCTTTCAATCACAGTTGGTGCGCTACTACCTCAGCCACAGCTCCAGTTCTGGCCTTTGGCTGGTTGGTTGGAAAGTCTTAACAGGCTTTTCTGCTGAGGCTGGCTTTGAAAAGCAATTCTCAAATCTCAGCTCCCTAAATAGTTTAGGATTACAGATGTGAACAACCAGCATCTGGCTAGATTTTTTTTTTTTTTTTAATGACAGTCTTGGTCCTTGAACTCAGAGCCTGGGTACTATCCCTGAGTTTTTTGTGCTCAAGACTAGTGATGTACCACTTGAGCCACAGCTCCACTTCTGGCTTTTTGGGGTAGTTAATTGGAGATACGAGTCTCATGGATTTTTCATTCCTAGGCTGGATTCAAACCACAATCCTCAAATCTTAGCCTCCTGAGTAGCTAGGATTACAGTCATAGTTGACCAGCTCCTGGCCTAGATTTTTTTTTTCTACCAGTCCTGAGGCTTTTGACTTCAGGGCTTGGGTACTGTACATAAGCTTTCAGCTCTGGGCACTAACGCTCTACCATGTTAGCCACAGTTCTAGATTGCTGGTGGTTAGTTGGAGGTAAGAGTCTCACAGACTTTCCTGCCCAGGCTAGCTGACTTCAAACCTCGATCCTCAGATTTCATCCTGCTGACTAGCTAGAAATACAGGGGTGAAACACCAGATTTTTTTAACTGAGGTTTTGTTTCCTTTTTAGTGTGTTGACAGATGACATGAAACATATATTAAAGCTAAGCAAATTAATAATGAAATCACAGCAGGTAAGCTTTGCATATTGACTACTTATACATTCTCTTGATTTCCAAAACTTCTAACTATATTGCATTTGGTTAAATAAGATTGCTTCAAGGGACTGGTGTGACAGGAAATCACTCTTCCTAAGTTCTCTTTTTTCCATAACTCTTATTTTTAACTAATGTTCCAAATTATCTGCTTATCATTTAAGTTAGTCTCTTCTCTTTTGTTGTATGAAAATCGAGAAAATGAAATGGGAGCTGTAGAAAACTTTAATACATGGAATTCTGTGACTTAAGTATTGTGGATGTATTGAGTAATATGCTTTAATCTTTTCATTTTAAAAACAGGAATCTTGGGAATTAGAAGCAAAACTGATTGGAATTAGAAAGAAGAGATTACGTATGTAGAATGCATTTTTTCTTATAATTCCTTTTGTTTTATTAGCATATAAAGTCCTTATTGATAACACCAGATCCCTCAGCCATTGAGAAAATGTAATTTTCAAAATTTCAAAATGGTAAATTACAGTTTTTAAACTATAAAATAAAATACAGGGGGACTGGGATGTAGCTCAGTGGCAAGGCGCTTGTCCAACAAGTGCAACGTCCTGGGTTTGATCACCAGTACCAAAACAGAAAAAGACCAGAAAATGAGATACATTTTGCTTTCATTTTTAGAACGATGTGTGTGTGTGTGTGTGTGTGTGTGTGTGTCAGTCCTGGGGCTTGAACTCAGGGCCTGGGCGCTATCCCTGAGCTTTTGTACTCAAAGCTAACACTCTACCACTTGAGCCAAATCTTCACTTTCAGTTTCGTGTGTGTGCGTGTGTGTGTGTGCATGCGTGTTTAATTGGAGGTAAGAGTCTCACTGACTTTCCTGCCGGGGTTACCTTTCAACCATGATCTTCAGATTTCAGCATCCTAAGTAGCTAAGATTACAGGCAAATTCTCTATAGAAATTTTAGAGGCTGGGGATATAGCCTAGTGGCAAGAGTGCCTGCCTCGGATACACGAGGCCCTAGGTTCGATTCCCCAGCACCACATATACAGAAAACGGCCAGAAGCGGCGCTGTGGCTCAAGTGGCAGAGTGCTAGCCTTGAGCGGGAAGAAGCCAGGGACAGTGCTCAGGCCCTGAGTCCAAGGCCCAGGACTGGCCAAAAAAAAAAAAAAAAAAAAAGAAATTTTAGAAATAGGAAAGTACACATAAGAAAATTTAATTTTTAGTTTTGTCATAAAGAAGTACCAATTGGGGCTGGGAATATGGCCTAGTGGCAAGAGAGCTCGCCTCGTATACATGAAGCCCTGGGTTCAATTCTCCAGCACCACATATCTAGAAAACGGCCAGAAGTGGCGCTGTGGCTCAAGTGGCAGAGTGCTAGCCTTGAGTAAAAAGAAGCCAGGGACAGTGCTCAGGCCCTGAGTCCAAGCCCCAAGACTGGCCAAAAAAAAAAAAAAAAGAAGTACCAATTGCCAGAAGCCAGTAGCTCTCACCTATAATCCTAGCTACTCAGGAAGCTGAGATCTGAAGATCAGGGTTTGAAGCCAGCTCAGGCAGGAAACTCCATGAGACTCTATCTCCAATAAACTACTCTAAAAAACTGGAAGTGGCCCTGTGGCTTGAGTGGTAGAGCACTCACCTTGACCAAAAGAAAAGAAGCTCAGGGACAGCACCTAGGCCCAGACTTCAAGCCCAGGACAGGCAAAAAAAAAAAAAAAAAAAAACTAGTTTTTAGTTATTTTTTACTATTATTTAGTAGTTGTACAAAGGAGTTAGAATTCTGTAAGTCAGGTTACTAGTATAATGCTTGGTTAGTTTTACTTATTTCTTCATTTTCCCCCTTCTGCCCTTACCCTCAAGTTACATAGTTCTTTTTTTTTTTTTTTTTTTTTTGCCTGTACAAGGACTTGAACTGAGGGCCTTGGACTCTTTTTTCCTTTTGCCAGTCCTGGGGCTTGGACTCAGGGCCTGAGCACTGTCCCTGGCTTCTTTTTGATCAAGGCTAGCACTCTGCCACCTGAGCCACAGCACCTCTTCCGGCTTCTTCTGTTTATGTGGTGCTGAGGAATCAAACCCAGGCCTTCATTTCATTTTTATGAGGCAAGTACTCTACCACTAGGCCATATTCCCAGCCCATGATTTTGGTGTTTTTTTTTTTTTGTTATCCATCTATTCATTGAGCATAATTTTTATTAGTTTATATTAGTTATACAGGTTACTATTTGTTTTTGAGACAATCTTTTTTTTTTTTTTTTGGTGTTGGAGCTTGAACTCAGGGCCTTGGCTCTGTCCCTGAGCTTTTTCACTCACAGCTAGTACTCTACCACATGAGCCATAGCTCCATTTCCAGCTATTTTTACTGGTTAATTAGAGATAAGTATCTCATGGACTTTCCTGCCTGGGCTAGCTTTGAACTGCCAATTCTCAGATCTCAGCCTCCTGAATAGCTAGGATTTTAGGCATGAACCACCAGTGCCTGGCTAAAAGTCTTTATATATGTAGTCCTTTTAAGTACAAAGTAAAAAGGAGTTACCATACAACAAATAAGTTAATAAATACATTGCATCTTGATCAATGTCACATCCTTTATCATTTTCCACCATCTTTCCCAACCCAACCTCTCCCTCAATTTTCTTAATCTCTAAAGATATGATTGCATTCTCTCCCACCCTTCTCTCTTCATTCATCTACCCTCTTCCTATTGACATCTTCTCCTACATATTATGTAGCAATTCGTTGGACTATGAGTTCCTTTGTCTAGGAAATTATACCATTTGAACTCTCCCCTGAAAAATAACATACTTTGATACATTTGTTTACACTGGCATATCAGCATGTGTTTACATTTAAAAAGTAGTTTTACACTTAAAAAGTAGTTTTACACTTAAAAAGTAGTTTTAAATTCTACTTATAAGAGAAACATAACGTGTCCTTTGGTTGGCATCTGTTCTGATCTCTGTTTTGAGGTTACATTATTTTCTATTGCATTCCATCCGTTTAATACATTGCTATCAAGGAACAAGCCCTTGTGACATTCCCATCTGTATGTTCAAACTTGAGGTTTAAGTCCCAGGACATTTTTGGAAATATGAAAAATGATTACTGATATTTAATACAGAGATCCACTTGTAGTTAGGTTTTATTGTTGTTGTTTCTTTGCCAGTCCTGGAGTTTTAACTCAGGGCCTGAGCACTGTCCCTGGCTTCAGTTTACTCAAGGCTAGCACTCTACCACTTGAGCCACAGTGCCTCTTCTGGCTTTTTCTGTTTATGTGGTGCTGAGGAATTGAACCCAGGGCTTCATGCATGGAAGGCAAGCACTCTACTGCTAAGGCACATTCCCAGCCCTTCCAGGTATTTGATGGTTGGTTGGAAATAAGAATCTCACAGATGCCAGGTGACAGTGGCTTAGGCCTATAACCCTAGCTTCTCAGGAGGCTGAGATCTGAGGAGCATAGTTGGAAGCCAGCCTGGGCAACAAAGTCCATGAGACTCTTATCTCCAGATAACCACCAGAAAACCAGAAATGATTCTGTAGCTCAAAATGTTAGAGCATTGGCCTTGAGTGAAAAAGCTCAGGGACAGCACCCTGAGTTCTCAAGCCCCAAGTCTTATGAGACTATTTCCAGTTACCCACCAAAAATCCGAATGTGAAGCTGTGACTCAAGTGGTGTGCCCAAGCCTTGAGCGCCAAGGCACAGGGACAGTGCTCAGGCCCTGAGTTCAAGCCCCAGAACCAGCAAAAGGGAAAGGAAAAAAAAAAAAAAAACAGATATTCCTGCTCAGACAGGTTTGGAACCTTGATGCTCAGATCTCAGCTCGTAAGTAGCTCCAATTATAGGTGTGAGCCACTGGTGCCCCACTTAACATTATTGCTGACTAAGATAAGGAAATACTTTTATTTTTCAGGTGCTTATTTACAGAGATGTCCTATATAATAAATTGTTCTTTTTTCACCCTACCAGAACTGAAACAAGCTTCAGAAAAGAAGCTTTCAGAAATACAGACTGAACATGGCAAACAGCAAAAGGATTTGGACAGTATGAAGAAGTTGGACAAGATAATGACTATGCAACAAATCTTAACCAAAGAGATAGAGATTACCACTGTTATTCAACATGTTTTCCAGGTAATACATGAATTTAGAATGGACGTAAAGAATTTAAAAGATCAATGAGGGCGCAAAGTGTGTGGTTCAAGTAGTAGTTCCAGCCGGACACCCACACTACCTTGGCTTCAGGCCAAACTGTAACCTCTGTGTGTCACCTTTATAACAACAATAAAAACTAAATGTAAAAGGTCTGGTGACGTAGTACCAGTGCCAGGCTGACCTTGCGTTTGTTCTTGGCTTTTTCTTTTCCTTTCTAATTGTTATTATAGATGTGATGTGCATAAGTCAGGTAAAGAATACATTACTTTTTGGACAGTGTCACATCTTCCTCCTTCCCCAGTTTTTCCCTCCTATAGACATCCACAAGTTGTACAGTTCACTTTCACCCTAGTGTCTAGTGAATACCACTGCTCATTTCCTTACCCTCTGTCCACTTCTGTGCCCCCTGCCCTCTCACTCGGGGGGACAAAAGCCAGCCTGGGCAGGAAAGTCCATGAGATTCCTATCTCTAATTAACCAACAAAAAGCCAGAAGTGGAGCTGTGGCTCAAGTGGTTGAGCTGGACAGTTCCTAGTCCTTGAGTTCAAGACTGGAACAAATTTTTTTTTAAGAGATTACAAGTTTTATTTTTCTATTTTCAGGCATGCAAATGAACTACTTCAGTCATATTCATTCACACTTGGGGTTATATTCATGCATTCATATTCATTCAGCCTTTGGGGTTTTCAGTTTTGTGTGTGTGTGTACACGTGTGTGTGTACACGTGTGTGTACGCATGCATATTCTGCTACTGAAGCTTGAACTCAGTGCCTCAAGCTCTCTGACTTGGCTTTTTGCTCTAGGCTGCTGTTCTGCCACTGAGCTACACTTCCACTTCTGGCTTTTGTTGTTGTTAATTGAAGATAAGAATTTTCTGCCCTGCCTGGTTTCAAAACCCTTGATCTTCAGGTCTCATCTCAGCCTCTTGCGTAGCTAGGATTATAGGCATGAGCTCTAGCACCTAGCTAGAAAATTGTTAACTGTTGGCCATCTAGTTTACAAGGAAAATAGTGATTGGAAAATCATTATGTAGTATTTCTCAAGATTTTGGATTATAGTTCCTTTTTTTTTTTCCCCAGGAGCATCAACTAATACTAGCAAATATTTCTCCAGACTGAGAATGTGGCTCAGTGCTAGAGTACTTGGCAGCATGCGTTAGGTTCTGGGTTCAATTCCCAGCATTATGTGTGTGTGTGTAGTGTGTATGTGTGTGTATTCTGTTACAGAGCTACATACTAGTAAATGCTAGTAAGTGTTCCATACTTATAAGATTAGTGAAAGAATTATCTTAAATTGTTCATATTTTTAAAAATGACAAAAATTGTGTTTTAATTATAGAGCCTCATTGTCGGGAGCAAAGCCAACTGGGCTAAGGATTCTAACCTCAGGAAACTCATTCTGCAGTTTGAGAAGAATCTCACCATGATGTAATCAGAATTGTATTTTGATAATTTCTTGTCTTTGAGATATCATTTAACAAATTTCAAGTAAAATGTATGTTGTGTGTTTAGCATATTACAATACTTTTGTTTTTTAGTAACACCATAGAGTATAATCTGTTGTTTTAGTATGGTAATAAAAGTGACTGGCATTAATCTATCTGGTTTCAGATCCTACCCCACCCCCATTTATGGAGTACAGATAGTCACTGTTTACAAGTAAGCATGCTGACTGTTAAACTTCCACTCATAGTACCTTGAGAGCTCTGTGGTGGAGAATGCTGTCCCAGTCAGTGTGACTGAGGTATGTGGAAACAAGTTGGTGTCACAGCAGCAGATTGGCTGGTCCGTGACTAAGTGGCACTGATATCCAGCAGAAGGAACATTAAAAAGCTGAGGTCATGGAAGGGTCATGGGAAACTAAGAAGGCAGGCCAGAGGGCCTCTAGCAAGAGTGTCCTGCAGAAGCAGAGCAGAAAAGACTGAGGACCGCATTCAGGATTGAGCACAGTTGCCAGGGCTCAAGAAAATTGCAGACTGCTCTGGTGAGAGCAGTCGTGCCAAAGTCAGGGCCCTGACGGAGAAAGCCCGAGACTTGACCCGCAGACGTGGGGAGGGCATGGGGGTGGAGACCTCTGAGGATTTCACTGCTGAACTCCCACTGCTGCAGAAGTGCAGGCTGCTTCTTTAAGCCAATGTGTTCTCCCCTCCCTTAGAAGTCAGCCTACTAGAGGCCTCTCGATAGGTTTCCCCAGTAAGATAACAGGGCCAGGGTTCAAGACCTGCCCTGCTCCTCCCCTCCCTGCAGGCAGGCTGATAAACGAACAGACAAGGGAGAAACAAGCTACTATGGTTAGCTAGCAAGTACAGGCTAGAGTCAGAAGATAGATTATAGGACTAGATCTTAAGGAGATATGTATATATATTTTTTAAGAAGCCATCCCAAGATTTATCAGAGGTGGAGATTTCTATGAATTTATGCCTTTTAATTCAAGATTTGACCCTCTGCCTGTTACGGGGTCCAAGGGAGGATATTCCATGTCCATCCAAGAGTCGACCATTCAGAGACAGTCTCAAGCAAAAAGATGGATTTATTGGGAAAGCAAAAAGCAAGCTGACCGGCCAGGGACACAGTGCAGACTCGGGAGCTGAAACTGCAACAGTGAAAAATGGGCTGACGGGCCATGGACACAGTGCAGAATTGGGAGCTGACACTGTGACAACCAACAGTCCTCAAGCTGCGTTTATAAAGATAAAAGTGTAGCACAGATGTAGGAGCACAGACAGTGGGTAGAGCAAGCGACAAACAAGCGTGGCACAGAGGTAGAGCAAGCAACAAACAAGCCATTTACAGAGGTAGAATTTTGGGGTCAGGTTGACATAATCTCCCCCCAACATTTCCTACCATGTTTCCTTAGTCAAGATGGATTCATCTGTACCCTTCAACCTGCCAAAGCCTCTTAAGGACTGATAGAAATTCACTGTGGCTTCCACAAGTCTAGAAAAAGTATCCCAAATTTAGCTAAACCCATTGTTGTAGCTGGTGGTGGAAGAACTTTAAAGGCTTAGGAAATAGGCCTGCTATTTGGCTACAGTGTAGAAGATTAGAGTGGCTACAATGTGTATGCATTCAACATTAGAAGTCCTAGAGTGAGTAGGGAGAAAGGGGAAAATGCAGAAAATGGGAATTATTGATTCACAACTTAGAGCCTTTATTCTTTCTGAGCTGGGAATGTTTCCTCATTACCAGAAGGAGGTGCCCTGGATGAAATTAATCATTGGGAGAGGGCCCTATACTTGGCCTGCCTCCCTTATAGCCATTCTTTCTTATGTACTGGCCTGGTTTTCCAGCTTATCATTCTTGAATTATGTGTTCATTTTGTCAGAATAATTTGACATTCTAGTGTTGAAGAGAAGACCACACAGACACAAAGTACAGCCAGAAGAAAGTCTTTATTGCGAGCTGGGACTACACGGGACAGAGGGGTGCCCCAAAAGTGTAGTGCCCAGTCTGGTCTCATGGCCCCGTGTAAGGCAGCAATCCCCACTCCACTTATTCACCCACGGAAGAAAAGTAACTGATGGTTTTTCCCTGTAGGTGCAAGCCAGGCGTGAAGTTACAGAGGCTAACACTATTGTCAGCAAGCATGAGTGGGATGCTGTAAGCAATCACACGGGAGGCAGCCTGACAGTTACCACGGCGCTTCTCTAAGTACTACTAGGATCCTTCCCATAGCCCCTGACACGGAAAGGAACAAAGGCCACAAATGCCTTTCCATGTCAGACTCGTAGAAACTAGCCTCATGGGGGTGCAGCCCTCTAAGACGGAGTCACAAAAACAAGGAGTTCTAGAAGCTAGGGGTAAACTCTAAGACGGTGAAATGTGACAAGCCCCGGTACACGAGAATCGGACTCCACAGAGCGCTTGTGCTAACATGCTGGTTTCTAAACGGAATCAGGTTCCGGCCTCTTCCTTTTCCACAGCGCCCCTCTGGCCTTTTCTGTATACGTGGTGCTGGGGAATCGAACCCAGGGCCTCACGGACAGGAGGCGAGCGCTCTACCGCCAGGCCACGTCCCCAGCCCCCAATCGCCTTTCCTGACGACCTTGCGGCGCAGCGTTTCCCACAGGCTGGGCCCCGGTGAAGCGTCCGCGCGCAGCGCCCCGGGCTCGGCTTCCGCAGGAAGGTGGGGCGCCTGCGGAGTTGCTAGTTACCGCCCCCCTCGAGCGTCCGGGGTAGAGGGGATCGGCCGGAGCGGTCACTCCGCAGCCCCGGGGGTAACGCCCCGGTCATCCATCCGCCGAGGCGGACGGCGTCAGGACGGGCGACGGCGGTGAAGCGCCCGGGGCCGGGAGGGCGGGGATCCCGGGGGCGGGGCCGGCGGCGCGCCCCGCCTCCTCCGTGACGTCACGGACGCCCGCCCCCCGGCGTCACGTCCGCCCCCGGCCCGGCCCGCTCGCCCGCTCGCCCGAGCGCCGCGGCTCGGCTCGCTCGGGCCCGGAAGCCGCCCCGCCGGCCTGGGGTCAGGATGGGCAGCAAGATGGCGTCCGCCAGCAGGGTCGTCCAGGTAAGGGGACGCGGCGGCCGCTCCGCCCCGGGGCCGTCGGGCGGGGGGTGGGGGCGGGGGGTCCGCGGTCCTCTCCCCCCCCCCGCTCCGGGCCCCGGCTCGCCTCCCGAGCCCTGCCCCGCGTGGACGGGCGGGCGGGCGGGCGGCAGGGGCGTCGGGCTGGGGCGTCGGGCTGCGCCCCCTCCCCGGACCCCCCCCCAGGCCCCCCGGGCGCCCGCCCGCCCGCCGCCCCGGCGCTCGTGCTCCGCGCTTCCCCGCTGCGGGGCCGCTGGAAAGGAAGCGGGCCGACCTTGCAAAGTAACGGGTTCTGCAGCCTCGTGCGGGTCCGCAGCGACTGTGCCCCTCCCCGCGAGACCGCTGCCTGGGTCAACCCCCCGAGGGCCGGGGACCCCGACACGCGGCCGTGGGCGCCCGCGTCACTGTCAGCCGCCACACACCGCCGACCCGCACGGTCCCAACCCGGCCCCAAGCCCGACACACACCCAGAGCCAGAGGCGCGACGCAGCCGCCCCGCCACCCACGCGTGCTTGCTGCTGCTGCTGGCGGCCTGGACCAGGACCTGGTATACATGCCCGACCTCAGCCATCCGCGGTCCTTTTTTTGGCCAGGCCTGAGGCTTGGACTCAAGCCCTGAGCACTGTCCCTGGCTGCTTTTAGCTCAAGGTTAGCACTCTGGGCTGGGAACGTGGCCCAGTGGTAGAGTGCTTGCCTCACAGTCATGAAGCCCTGGGTTCGATTCCCCACATACGTAGAAAACGGCCCGAAGTGGCACTGTGGCTCAAGTGGCAGAGTGCTAGCCTTGAGCAAAAAGAAGCCAGGGACAGTGCTCAGGCCCTGAGTCCAAGGCCCAGGACTGGCCCCCTCTCCCCCCCCCCCCCAAAAAAAAAGGCTAGCACTCTGCCACTTGAGCCACAGCGCCACTTCTGGCCTTTTCTGTGTATGTGGTGCTGAGGAATCGAACCCAGGGCTTCATGCATGCAAGGCGAGCACCCTGCCACTAAGCCTCATTCCCAGCCTTTTGTTTTCTTTTGGTACTGGTACTGGGCTTGAATTCAGGACCTCATGCTCTTCTTGGCTTTTTCACTCAAGCTTGGGGCTCTGCTACTGTAGCGCAGCTCCGCTTCAGGCTTTTTATGGTTAATTGGAGAAGCGTCTGATTTGTCTGCCAGGGCCATCTTCAGACCAGTTTTCTCAGATCTCAGCCTCGGCCTCGTGAGGATTATAGGTGTGAATCACAAGCTCCCAGCATCAAGTCTCAGTCCTTGTGGCTAAAATTTAGTGCCGGCAATACTGAATAGAAACCTAACACTGGAAATCCACATACATCACTGTTGGGTGTGTAAAACGGTACAGCCACTGTAGGAAACAGTCAGTTTCTAACAGACATAACCTTTGTACAATCAGTAATTCTGCCTGAAGGATAATTACTCAAGAAAAACGAGTACATGTACTTTAAAGAGTCTTTTTGTTACATGTTCATAGTTACAGATTTATTAACTGAAATATGGTAGGTTCAAGAGAGAACTCAAGGGGCTGGGAATATGGCCTAGTGACAAGAGTGCTCGCCTCATATACATAAAGCCCTGGGTTCAATTCCTCAGCACCACATGTACAGAAAAAGGCCAGAAGTGGCGCTGTGGCTCAAGTGGCAGAGTGCTAGCCTTGAGCAAAAAGAAGCCAGGGACAGTGCTCAGGCCCTGAGTCCAAGGCCCAGGACTGGCAAAAAAGAGAGAAAGAGAGAGAGAACTCAAATAGTGTAATTCCTTAGAGTGGCAAAGTTCAACAAAATAAACACCAGGGAGTGCTTGAAAGGGGAGGGGTGGGGCCAAGGAGGAAAGGGCTGGACCAAGAAGAGGGTAAGAGGGTAGAGAATAAGCCAGGCTCCAGTAGCTCACGCCTGTCATCCTAGCTACTCCGGAGGCTGAGATCGGAGGATCGTGGTTCAAAACCCAGCCTGGGTAGGAAAGTTGGTGAGACTCCTATCTCCAATTAACCACCAGAACTGGAAGTGGCGCTGTGGCTCAACTGGTTAGAAGAGCTCAGGGACAGCACCAGGCCCAGAGTTGAAGCACCACACTGACAAAACAAAGAGGTGGAGAATGAAGCCAAGAATTCAGTGTGTAGACTACAAAATTAAGAAGGGCTGTGTAGCGAACGGATAGGTGAAAATGGTGAGCTACTTGTGCGCAGTTTTGTTCTTGTGGAGGATCTGGGGCTTGAACTCAGGGTGTGGTCTTTGTCTCTGACTTTTTGCTGAAGGCTAACACTCCACCACTTGAGCCATAGCACTAGATCTGGCTTTCTGTTAGTTAATTGGAGAAAAGGGAGTCTCATGGACTCTCCTGCCCAGGCTGGATTTGAACTGCCATCCTCAAAACTCAACCTCCTAAGTAGCTAGGATTACAGGCATGAGCCACCAATGCCCAGCTTTCCTGTTCTTTTCTTACTAATGTGATAGTCATGCAACTCAAAATCCAAGTCATCCTCATCATTGGGTTGTTTTCACATTTGTTGGTGGCTCAATAAACAATGTGTACAGTTCAGAGTGATGAATAAGGAACAGGTAAGTTAATATATAGATCAGCTTTCCTTGTTGGGGAGATTACAATTTAAAGTTGTTGTCAAGTAGTAATATTATATATATATCTTTATAGGTAAAGGTATCTCGAGTATTAGTAGACCATTGCTTTTGCAGTTGGGTTTTAAGGGTGTTTGGGTGGTTTTTTTTTCACACATTTTATTTTCCTTTAGGTAGTCAAGCCACATGCTCCATTGATAAGATTCCCTAGCAGAAGAGACAATCTTAAACTCAGTGGTAAGTTGTCATTTATTAAAAAAAAAAAAAAATAGAGGCTGGGAAGCTGGCTTAGTGGTTGAGTGCTTGCTTAGCTTACATGAAGCCCTGGATTCGATTCTTCAGTACCATATAAACAAAAAGCCAGCAGTGGCCCTGTGGCTCAAGTGGTAGAGCACTAGCCTTGAGCACACAGAAGCTCAAGGACAATGTCCAAGCTGTGAGTTCAAGCCCCAGGACTGGAAAAACAAACACAATTTTAACATGCAAGCTGGGTACCAGTGGCTCACGGCTGTAATCGTAGCTACTCGGGAGGCTGAGATCTGAAGACTGTGGTTGGAAGCCAGCCTGGGCAGGAAAGCCTGTGATACCCATCTCCAGTTAACCACCAGAAGCTGGAAATGGAGCTGTGCCTCAAGTGGTAGAGGGCCACACTTGAGCACAAAAAAGCTCAGGGACAGTGCCACAATGAAGCAAAAATATAAGCCAGGTCTCTGGTGGTTCACATCTAAATTCTAGCTACTTTAGGCTGAGATCTGAGGAATGCAGTTCAAGCCCAGGCAGGAAAAGTCCATGAGACTTATCTCTAATTAACTACCAAAAATGGAGAAGTAAAGCTCTGGTTCACGAAGCATAGTACCAGGGCTGGGAATGTGGCCTAGTCTCAGAGTGCTCACCTAGCATGCATGAAGCCCTGGGTTCAATTCCTCAGCACCACATATACAGAAAGAGCCAGAAGTGGCGCTGTGGCTCAAGTGGCAGAGTGCTAGCCTTGAGCAAAACGAAGCCAGGGACGGTGCTCAGGCCCTGAGTTCAAGCCCCAGGACTGGGAAAAAAAAAAAGTTCAGTACCAACCTTGAGCATAAAAAGCTCAGAAACAATGCCCAGACCTGAGTTCAAGCCTCAGTGTACACACACACACACACACACACACACACACGAATTATTTTAAGAATGCAGTGATCCAGTATGGAAGTCCTCTCTCTCTGGTTCATCAAGATCTTCCAGGAAATTATATTCTGGACCATCACTGTTGTCTCCTTCATCAGGGGGAAAAATGGTTTAGATATTTACTCCCAACTTGAAACTCACAGGTTTTCAATACCACTTTGTACAGTTAAGATATGCTAAGTGTAAAAGTACTTTCAAAACAATCTGTTCCAATTAAACGTCTATTTCTTAATTTTAAAAGAACATTAAATATAAATAAAAAAGAATGCAGTGATCTGATTGATTCCATAGTGGGGCTTGGGGCCTGGGCACTGCCCCTGAGCTGCTTTTTGTGGTAGAGCTCTACCACTTGAGCCACAGCACCACTCTGGCTTTTTCCGAATGGTTTCCTGGAGTCTCATGGGCTTTCCTGCCCAGGCAGGGTTCAAACTGTGATCCTCAGATCTCAGCCACCAGCACCTGCTCAAAATAACATTTTTTTTTGGGGGGGGGGCAGTCCTGGGGCTTGGACTCAGGGCCTGAGCACTGTCCCTGGCTTCTTTTTGCTCAAGGCTAGCACTCTGCCACTTGAGCCACAGCACCACTTCTGGCCATTTTCTATATATGTGGTGCTGGGGAATTGAACCCAGGGCCTCATGTACACGAGGCAAGCTCTCTTGCCACTAGGCCATATCCCCAGCCCCTCAAAAATAACATTTTAAGACACCTGATTGCTTTTGTGTTGTTTTTTAACTTCAGCATCGGAAGCTATGAGTTCGGCAGGGCTCCCCCCTCACGCTTCCTTGATCTCCCCGCATGCTAAGGGAAGTAAATCACCAGACACAATACACCCCGGTCCACCGGACACGGCAGCAATATTAAAAACATTACCTCAGAAGTACAGAAGGAAACTTATCTCTCAGGAAGAAATGGAATTTATCCAGGTATGTGACCGCTCTTTGTCACATGGCTTTGGTGTACATGCTCTTCCCACTGTCGGGTCAAGTATGGTCAGAGCTGAGAGGGAAAGGGGGCTGGGACTGAGGAACAAGCCCTCCCCAGAGCTTCAGTGAGGAGCACCGGTGTGTGGGCAGATCAGGCCACCTGACAAACAGCTCCGAGGTGCTCAGGATTCCAGAATGTAAAGAGCTTCAAAGACAGAGAGACTTGATGACAGCTGACGCAGGTCAGTGAAGTCCACAGCAATAAATACGACTGTACCCAGCAAACCAGAAATCAGCTACTAAAGTCGTGTAAATGTGTCTAGTTTTTACTTGTGTAGTTTTGGGTTTCGTTTGGATTTGCTCGTTGGTTGGTGATGGTCCTTGGGCTAGGTGCAGGGCCTCGGTGCTGGTCCTTTAGCTTTTTTACTCAAGGCTGGCACCCTGCCACTTGAGCCACAACTCTACTTTCTCACTTGTGTAATTTTGTAATGTTTTCATGGCCATGAAAACATATCCGGGGTCATTTTATCATCTAATCTCCCTGCTTTATGTTTTTCTTTTCAGCGTGGAGGGCCAGAATAATCATTGAGGCTGCTGCTTATCATCAAAGAATTATCTTTACAATAAAGGACTTCCAAATGACAACTACAAATTGTATTTAAACAACCTTAATATCCTGAGAAAATGAAATATAGAAAATACAGATGGATACTTCTATCTCCTAATTTATGTAACTTGGTCAGCTTCTCCACAAGCTTACCAACTTGTTTATGTATTTCATACTTATTAAAGTACACATTTAAAAATGTTAGCTTAATTTGCTCTTGATTATCAAGCATTACCAGTGATGAACTATTAAAAGCACACATATCTCATAAACAATTACTGGCACTTATAATTTCACTTTTCTTTGTGTTAAACATGGGAAGAACCGTTATGGAAGTGATTTCACTGAAATTAGGACTAGTGAAATTATGTCACCATTTTTTGTTAACTCTAATGATTTTTCATTCACAAGATTATTGGAATGTAACTTTTGATAAAGACATACTATTTTAAATTATAAAAATGTGATCAAGAGGTAATGTTAAGAAAATTTTGTTCTTATATGAAAATCCTGGTAGCCATTAACTTTCTCCACCTTTATTTCTTTTTTTTTTTTTGGCTAGTCCTGGGCCTTGGACTCAGGGCGTGAGCACTGTCCCTGGCTTCTTTTTGCTCAAGGCTAGCACTCTGCCACTTGAGCCACAGTGCCACTTCTGGCCATTTTCTGTATATGTGGTGCTGGGGAATCGAACCCAGGGCCTCATGTATATGAGGCAGGCACTCTTGCTGCTAGGCCATGTCCCCAGCCCCCACCTTTATTTCTAAAAGCCTCCTAAAAACTGTTCCCCATGGGCTTGGAATGTGGCTTAGTGGTAGAGTGCTTGCCTAGTATTCAGTTCCTCAGAAGAACAGAAAAGGCTGGAAGTGGTGCTATGGCCCAAGCGGTAGAATGTTAGCCTTGAGCAAAATAAGCTCAAGGACAGTGCCCAGGCCCTGAGTTAAAGCCCCAGAACCGACGGGGGGTGGGGGGGGGGCTACTTTGTTAAGGCACCCCATGAAAAGTAACAGGGTCTTCTCATGCCAAGAGTATGTATATTTAGAGAGTAAATCCTGACAAAGCCAAATACATTCTTTCGTACCTGTAATTTCTAGAAAATGCTGTAAAGAAGTATATTAAGCAAAGCTCATTAGTAATAATAGGATTGTTGAGTTTTTATTTTTGTCCAATTGCATCTTTCTACTATTTCAGATCGATAGACTTTTTGTGTCAGGTCTGTGCTGTGGACTGGTATGTTTCCCCACAAAAACAGGAGATAGGGATTTGATATCAGCAATAAGCTATTCTGGCAAATCACAAAAAATAAATGGTGTATCTTATTTACCCAGGGCCTGAACTCAGGTTTGGACTCGGCCTTCTTGCTCACACTGGTACTCTACCACTTGAGTCACCTCCAGCCTGACATTTTGCTTTTTAACTTGGAGATGGAATCTCAAGGGGTTTTTTTTCCTGCCTTGTCTAGGTTTGAACTGTGATGCTCCAGGTCTCAGCCTCCTGGAAAAAAAAAAAAAAAGATACCAGCCAGGAATCTTTTTTATTTAAAGAATGATTTCCCCCCATTAGCCTTTGCATTTCAGTAAAAGAAAGTGTAGGGCTAGAGGTGTGACTCAAATTGTAGAGTGCTTAACTAGCAAGCACAAGGCCCCCAGTTCAGCTCTAGTATGGGAGGGTGGGAAAGAGGAAGGAAGGAAAAGGAAAGAAAAACGAACCAGTCCTGCAACTGGATGTGGCCGTAAAGGCTATGGAGCCAAAGGAAAATGTATAGGATTTGTTAGCAGATTTGACAAAAGGCACATCGGTGGGAATTCTCTACCTTAGAAGTCTCATTGCCTGGGGATTTTTGTTGTTTATTTCTTGTTTTGGGCCGGTTTGTGAGGCTTGAATCTTCAGGACCCATGTGCTCTCTCTGAGCATTGTTTTCTCAAATGTAGCTTTCTGTTACAGGCTACACTCGAGCCACAGCCTTAATGCTTTGGCTTTTTGGTGGTTAACGATGGAAGAGGAGAGTCTCGTGGTCTTTGCTGCCGGGGCTGGCTTAGAGCTGCCATGTCAGATCTCAGCGCCCCGAGGAGCTAAATGACAGGCGTGAGCCCGAGGCGCCTGGCATCTTCGTTTCATTGAGAGCATCCGTGGCCGGGCGCTGGGGTCTCCCGCCCGGGCTCGGCTGGGACTCGCACCCCCTCTTCAGGGGGCCTCCCTCCCAGGCCGGCCTCTCCACGGGGACGCGCAGGCGTGTAAGGGAGGAGGACCGGCCAGCAGAGGGCAGGATGCCTGGCGATCGGGTCAGAAACCACCCGCCGCGGCTGGGCACGGCCAGGCCCCGAGGTCCCTCCCGGGGGCACACGCGTGTGCGCGCGCACACTACACCATTAGTGCAAACGGCCCCCGACGGGAAGGCTCGTCGGCGGCGCGATCCCACGGGGTGTCAGCTTCGGTTCCATCCCTAGGGTCCGCGAGCCTCGCTCGGCGCCGCCGTCGCGTGAAGCTCGCTCGGGGGGAGCGCGGGGGTGCGGGGTGCGGCACCGCGTCCCGAGGAGCCACGGGGACGCGCGCACCCCAAGCCCGAGCCCGCCCCTCGGGCCCCGGAGGCGGCTGGGGCGGCCGAGCCCTCGCCCGCGGACCGGGCCCCGCGGGGGCGGGGCGGGAGGCGGGACGGCCGGGCGGCGGCGGCTCGCGCGCGCGGCGGGTGGGGCCGGGGGGCGGGGCCCGGGGCCGGCGCGCGCACGCACGCACGCACGCACGCGCGCGCGCCCTGCGCTGTGTCCGCTCCACGGGGCTCCGCCTTCGCTGAGGGGAGCCGGGCCGGACCGGGACCGCCCTGGAGACCCCGGCACTCCTCCGACCGGAGGTCAGCCGCGGGGCGGGGGCGGGGGGGGGGGCCCGGGACGCGAGGGCGCGACGACGCGACCTCCCGCCGCCGTCCCGCGCGCCCCGCCCTCGGGGGCCGCCGGAAGCGGCGCGCGCGCGCCGGGCCCACGTGACGCGCGCCGGCCCCGCCCGCCCCGGAAGTGCGGGCGCGCGGGGAGGCGGAAGCGGCGGTGGGGGGCGGCGGGCGGCCGCGGGAGCTCCGGCGTCGCGCGCCCCATGGCTCTGGACGTGAAGTCTCGAGCGAAGCGCTATGAGAAGCTGGACTTCCTCGGGGAGGGCCAGGTGAGGGCCGGGGCCGGGGCGGGGGCGGGGGGCCGTCGGGGCGGACGCGGGGGGCCCCGGCACCCCTCGCCGACGTGGGTTTTCTCCCCTAGTTCGCCACGGTCTACAAAGCCAGAGATAAGAACACCAACCGCATCGTCGCCATCAAGAAGGTGAGCGCCCTTCCCGGGGCGGTCGGGGGGCGGGGGTCACCGGCTCGCCGCGGCCCGGGGGCGCACGGCCCGGCCCCGTCACGGCCGTCTTCTCCGTGAGCACACACGACGGGCTTTTAATCTTCACATCGCTAATGTGCTGCTTTCCTTCTTCTTCTTCCTCTTCTTTTTGGCCAGTCCTGGGCCTTGAACTCGGGGCCTGAGCACTGTCCCTGGCTTCTTCCCGCTCAAGGCGAGCACTCTGCCGCCTGAGCCACAGCTTCTGGCCGTTTTCTACATACGTGGTGCCGGGGAATCGAACCCAGGGCCTCATGAAGTATACGAGGCGAGCGCTCCACCACCACCTTCCCAGCCCCACCTGTGCGTTTTCTAAAACGACTTTAGATTTAAGGCGTAACTACCTTTCTGTGTGTCAGCGCTCCGGCCTACGTTGTTTGACTTAGCATTCCAAACAGCCTTGAAGTAGAGGAAAGTATCCTTGTTTTGCAACTGAGTTGCCCGAGGCTAAGGTGACTCGTGAAGGACACAATTGCTGAAGCTAGGATTTGACTGCTCGCGTCCTCCTGCCAGCCAGATGTGTTGCTCTTACCCATTCCACCGAAACCTAAAACCCTTACCGGATACCAAGACGCTGTTTCTCTCACATACCCCGGGGCCTGCTGCTGGGATCCTTGCCTTTCATGTTTCTGTGCTCCTGTTGTTGCTTTGAATGTGTTTCTCCTTCACAAATCTCAACTCTAACTTAGAAGTGTATTAGATCTGCCTTCTGTCATCATCCAGTCTTCCAGGTACTCAATACCTGGCTTGCTCTCTTCCTCTCAGTATTTTGGCCATCATGTTTTTGTTTTATTTCATTATTTTCCATCCTTGTTTCAAGCTTGTGTTGTAAAAAAAAAAATCTCTCCTTAACTCCTTCCCTGACGTTGCAATTTTATCCCTGATTAATGGTATCCTAGCTACACTGACTCGCTAATCTTTGGACACATTAAGTTCCCTGCGGTCCTAGGATCATGGCATTTGTTCTGCCCTGTGCCTTTTCTGTTCATTGCTGCTCAAACATAGGCCTTCTTCCTTCCTTGTAATTGTTCTTTCCTGACCATCTTCATGACATTTATCAAAGTCTGATGGCCTCTTACCTGAGTTTATGGTGTATATAATTCCACTCATATTATACTAGGATTATGCTGAGCACACTTGTACATGCTCTCTTAAAATGCACCGTCATGCGCGTGGTGTGCACACGCCTGTCTGTGTGTGTCTGTGTGTCCGCATGCCCTGGGAAGGCTTGAGATAGGAATATCACCTAAGTCCCGGAATTCAAGCCAATCTGGGCAACACAGTGACACTTGTTTTTTGTGGTGGTGGTTGTTGTTTTTGCCTATCCTGGGCCTTGAACTCTATACACTGTCCCCGAGCTTTTCTGCTCATAGCTCTAATCCAGCTTTTGGGGGGCTAATTGGAAATAGAGTCTCTAGAACTTTTCTACCTAGGCCACAATCTTCTGATCTCAGCCTGCTAAGTAGCTAGGAGGCTGAGATCAGTGATAGGAGCTCCTGGTGCCTGCTTGTCACTGTCTTTTAGATGTTTATAGATTGTCCCTGTCTAAGTGATTGAACACGTTTTAATATGAGGGGTTTTGTTTTTCCTTTTCTACTAGATCAAACTTGGACACAGATCAGAAGCTAAAGATGGTAAGTATCACATGTAATTTTAAAGGATAGGAAATACTTTTATTCTGACTGAAGAAATAAGTAAAGTTCTAATGAGAGCAATGGTTCTGATACTTATGGGGTTGTAGAAGAATAAAAAATAAACTCAGGACAGAGAGGACACGTGATGATTTTCACGTATTTGAAGGTTCAGAGGAACTTTTCAAGTCACCTAAGTATATGTGGAAAGCATTAAGGTTGTTCATCACTTCTCTGGCTGTCCTGAGTACTATTTTAAGTTTTATAAGCCATTGCTTTTTAAAAAACGTCTGAGCTTATAATTACATTATAACTTAAGGATGCATCTTCATAGGAAGTGCCCAAAATCCAACACGGAAAAGATTTATTTCTGACTCCAAAGCCCTATTAGTGTCAGGTACTGTTTCTATGAAAAAGATTCATCACCTATGTAAGTGCCAAACCCAGATATCTTAGTCTGTCCCTTGTATTTCTTCTTATCACTAATTGACATTTAGCATAGGTAATAAATTCTAATATGTGTAGCACAAGAGAAGAAAGCAAAGACTGTTACTCCTTGTCTGCTATTTGCCTATACATGCTCTTAGTGTAATGGTCTTCAGGTCCAATGAGCAGCATATACTATGAATACTTTTTTCATATATCATAATCTGGTTGAGGTTACTTTTTTTTTTTTTTTTGGCCAGTCCTGGGGCTTGAACTCAGGGCCTGAGAACTGTCCCTGGCTTCTTTTTGCTCAAGGCTAGCACTCTGCCACCTGAGCCACAGCGCCCCTTCTGGCCATTTTCTGTATATGTGGTGCTGAGGAATTGAACCCAGGGCCTCATGTATATGAGGCAAGCACTCTACCACTAGGCCATATCCCCAGCCCTTGAGGTTACTTTTTAAATAAAGAATGAGAAGCCAGGCCCTGGTGGCTCACGCCTGTCATCCTAGCTTCTCAGGAGGCTGAGATCTGAGGATCATGGTTCAAAGCCAAGACAGGGCAGGAAACTCCATGAGACTAATCTCTAATAAACTACTTAGAAAAAGCCAGAAGGGGTGCTATGGCTCAAATGGTAAAGTACTAGCCTTCAGCAAAAGAAGCTTGGGGGGGCTGGGGATATAGCCTAGTGGCAAGAGTGCCCGCCTCGGATACACGAGGCCCTGGGTTCGATTCCCCAGCACCACATATACAGAAAACGGCCAGAAGCGGCGCTGTGGCTCAAGTGGCAGAGTGCTAGCCTTGAGCGGGAAGAAGCCAGGGACAGTGCTCAGGCCCTGAGTCCAAGGCCCAGGACTGGCCAAAAAAAAAAAAAAAGTAAAAAAAAAAAAAAAAAAAGAAGCTTGGGAACAGTGCCCAGGCCCAGAGTCCCAGGACCGGCAATGTGACATATTCTATTTTCTGAGGTTACAAATCCTATCTAAAATAATACATTTGAGGAAAGGTTGCGATCTCATGATTATTGTTTAACTCTTGGTTTGCCTTTTTACATAGGCATAAACAGAACAGCTCTAAGAGAGATAAAATTATTACAGGAGCTCAGTCATCCGAATATAATTGGTGTGAGTATGACCTGAGTTGCTGATTTGGGGACCACATCTTTGCTGAATGTGGGGCTGTGATCTGACCTGCTCTCACGGAACTTGAAACTGTGCCTGCATTTCATCCTGGAGCTAAGAGGGCCACCTCCATCCCCCACGCTTCGTTATGCCCGCGGGAGATCCTAAGCGCGCTCTCTCAACTGTGTACACAGTTCTTACTTACCTGACTGACTGGACACAGGCAAACTCTCTGGAGTAGAGCCCACCAAGGGAATACACACTCTTACTGATTGGTCGGGGTGGCCTTGAACTTGTAAGGACTATAGGTGTGTACTACTCTACCTGGAAAAGATTTTCTTAAGCATTTTCTTAAGAAATTTGGTTTGGGTGTTTTGTTTTGGCAGTACTGGGATTTAAACTTGGGGTCTTGTGCATTCCCGGCAGGCAGGGTCTCTACCACTTGAACCACATCCCTAGCCTAAGATTTTTTTTTTTGCGCCAATCTTGGGGCTTGAACTCAGGGCCTGAGCACTGTCCCTGGCTTCTTTTTGCTCAAGGCTACTAGCACTCTACCACTTGAGCCACAGCACCACCTCCGGCTTTTTCTATAAATGTGGTGCTGAAGAATTGAACCCAGGGCTTCATGCATGCTAGGTAAGCCCTCTACTGCAAAGCCACATTCCCAGCCCTAAGATTTTTATTAAGATATAATTTTATTTTTGTTATTGTAAGGATGAAGTACACAGGGGTTACAATTACATAAATAAGGTAATGGGCACATTTCTTGTAGAACATTGCCACCCCTCCCTCATTTCCTCATTTGTGTGTGTATGTGTGCTAGTCCTGGGACTTGAACTCAGGGTCCTGAGCACTATCCTTGAGCTTTTTTGCTCAAGGCTATTGCTCTACCAGTTGAGCCACAGTGCCACTTCCCCCCCCCCTCTCCCTCTCTCTCCCTCTCTCTCTCTTTCTCTCTCTCTCTTTGTAGGCTGACTTCAAACTGTGAACCTCAGATCTCAGCCTTCTAAGGAGTTATAGTTATACAAGCAAGAGCCACTGGTTCTGGGCCAGGAATAATTGTTGAATTGGAAACAATTATACTTGGCAAAATTTATGGAGAGAGCTTAAGTATTTTAATTTGTAAAAAAAAAAAAACTTTTGGGGGAGGCTCTTTTTTATTGTGTTTTCATCATGTTTGCAAAATAGCTCTTGAAGAATACTGAAAAACAATAGAACTGAACAAACTTAAGTCATGACACATTATTTACATAATGTGATAGCAACCGTCTCAGGTACGAAAACTAGAATTAAACAGTTACAATATACAAAAGGTCTAGGTTTCTAGTGTGGCAAAACTTGGATATAGTTACATGAAATGTTTTGTAAGTCAGGCACTAGTGGCTCACACCTGCAATTGTAGCTACTCCGGAGGCTGGGGTCTGAGGATCCAGATTGGAAGACAGCCCAGGCAGGAAGGTCCATGAGATTCTTTTCTCCAGTAAACTACTCAGAAAAAGCAAAAAGTGGTGCTATTACTCAAGTGGTAGCCTTGAAGAAAAGAAGCTCAAGGACAATGCCCCAAGTCCAGCAAAAAAAAAAAAAAAAAAAAAGTTTGGTAAACTGAATCACCCCTGCCGGTGTGTAAACAAAATGAGAAGATGAAATCTGTGCCTGGCAGTGTGAAACCCTGAAGCTACCCAAACAAATCCATTCACACTTTTCCCCCTTAGCTGACCATCTTTATTTTTTAGGTGGTGAGAGGAAGCCAAGAAGACTGCCAGGCAAAGATGTAGAAAGTGGAAATATTATATATGAGACATTGTGTCATGAGGAAATACAAAGCCTAAGGGGAAAAGACTCTCCAAGCTTTGGCGCGGTCATTTACAAGAGCAGGGAAAGAGATGCGGCAACTGCGGTTTAGCATGGCAAGTGCACATGTGATAGAATAGAGCACAACCGCATTCATAAGACAGCAGACGTGGGCTCCAGTGTGCTAATTTCCAAGGGTCCCAATTAGCTCAAGTTCTTTCAGGCTTATGGGAAATGCTTACGTTAAAAACCGTTCTTCAGTGGGCTTGAGAACATTACGTCAACAATATTAACCTTAGAAAAATAATTTGTTTTGCAGCTCCTTGATGCTTTTGGGCATAAATCTAATATTAGCCTTGTCTTTGACTTTATGGAAACTGATTTAGAGGTAAGATTAAGATTCTTAGAACTTTATTTTCCCCTCTGCTTTATCAAGGGAAAGCCTAAATGTTTACTTTCTATCTAAGTATAGATATTCAAAAACTACTAAATGTTGTTGAAGACTGGATGGATACTAAACCTGTCTGTGAGCTCTGATTTCTTGTAGACATGTAGCTCTTCTGTTCCTACTGTTAAATACAAAGATTGAGATTTCATTAGCATTTCTATCAAGTTGTTTATCGCTTGACATTTTTTAGAGAAATGAGCATTAGAGCTACTAGAATTTCAAGCTTTTCCCCCCTTATCAGTTCAAGCCATTCTCTTCAAACCAAAGGGTTTTGTTGTTTGCAGGGCCTGGGTGCTATCCTTGAGCTTTTGCTCAAATCTAGTGTTCTATCATAGTACTACTTCCAGTCGCATGGACTTTCCTGCCGCACCTGGCTTTTGAACCACAATCCTCAGGTCTCAGACGTCTTAGTAGCTAGCATTACAGGAATGAGCCATAATGTCCAGCTCTTACCTCTTACCCCATAAGACAATTTCAACTGATTTCATTGTTCTCTTTTCACACAAACTACTTAGACCAGATTCATCCTTATTTGTTCCCAGTAATGTCACCAAATGGCACTAGCCTATATGATGGAATACTACTTGATAAAATAAAGAGGAATTGATCATTCTAGATATAAGCTGGTTTAGGTCACAGTTCCATCAGAATTTTTTTTTTTTTTTGGCCAGTCCTGGGCCTTGAACTCAGGGCCTGAGCACTGTCCCTGGCTTCTTTTTGCTCAAGGCTAGCACTCTGCCACCTGAGAGCCACAGTGCCACTTCTGGCCGTTTTCTGTATATGTGGTGCTGGGGAATTGAACCCAGGGCCTCATGTATACAAGGCAAGCACTCTTGCCACTAGGCCATATCCCCAGCCCCTGGATTCATTTCTTTCTTTCTTTCTTTTTCTTTTTTTTTTTTTCTTAGCCAGTCCTGGGGCTTGGACTCAGGGCCTGAGCACTGTCCCTGGCTTCTTTTTGCTCAAGGCTAGCACTCTGCCACCTGAGAGCCACAGTGCCACTTCTGGCCATTTTCTGTATATGTGGTGCTGGGGAATCGAACCCAGGGCCTCATGTATATGAGGCAGGCACTCTTGCCACTAGGCCATATCCCCAGCCTCCATCAGAACTTAATCTCACACTATTAGCCTACTTTTTTCCTGTTACCTTCATTTGTGACTACGCCTTTTCAATATGTTGGCCTATAGGGCCATCCATAATTGTACCAGGTGTATATAGATACAGGGAATGGTACTATTAGATACAGTCGTTGCATCTAGACCTGTATCCTTAGAGTCTAATCATCCTGAAGTAGGAAGATGCTTGGTTCCCTTTGGTTCTCTCACAAGTCCTTGGCTTGACTGTGTGGTTGGTCTTGGCTGAGACACTCCGTCCTGTAGCCAGGAAGCTTTGAGTGTGGTAACGTCCACCCCTGGACGCCTCGCGGAAGGGGTGGAAGGGGCGGTCTCTATCGTGTGCACTGAGCTGCAATAGGGCAGGCTTTCGTTTTTGGCCTGGGGATTTTTTTTTCCCAGTCCTGGGACTTGAACTCAGGGCCTGAGCACTATCCCTGGCCTCTTTTTGCTCAAGACTGGCACTCTACCACTTGTGCCACAGCGCCACTTCCATTTTTGTGTTGTTCATCAGGGACCAGAGTCTTGCCGGGACCTTCCTGCCTGGGCTGGCTTGGAACTGCCATCCTGAGATCTCAGCCTCCTGAGTAGCAGGATTATAGGCGTGAGCCACTGGCTCCCCAATGGAATATGGTAGTGTGACAAAAAAAAAATACTAAGTGCCTAAGTCCGAAAAGGCAAGCAAAACTGACCAATGTCTGCTCCTTTTATGCCAAAATTGTAGGAAACAAAACATTTTTTTTCTTATTATTTGTTTGTTAACTGTTTCTTTCCCTATTAGGGATTGAACTGAGGGTGCTAGACAGGTCCTCCACTACCTGAGCCACACTCCCATTCCCAAAGCATTGTTTTCCCAGCCAAGATGCTCTTTAATCACCTAACTGAAAATTCTAATGCTGCCTCCTGAGGGTAATCTCTTGAGATTCTTCGACATGCATACGCTCATTTTATATCTGTCTTTTTTGGTATCATAGAGTTCACTTGGAATAACCAGCCGCGCCTGTGTGTTGTCTGTCTTTCGGCAGGTTATAATAAAGGATAATAGTCTTGTGCTGACACCCTCCCACATTAAAGCGTACGTGCTAATGACTCTTCAAGGGCTGGAATATTTACATCAGCAGTGGATCCTCCATAGGGTAAGCGATTGCTGTTTTGTTTTGCTTCACTGGTATTGTTTGAGACAGTAATCTCACTGTGTACCGCAGGGTGGCCTGTTGCTTGCTGTTCCTTTGTTTCCTGTTAGATGAATTGTACAAAGGCCTTTTACTGGAGTAGCTCTATACCATGCATATGATGTGATCAGATTTGTGCTTTCTGTTACTTTCTTCCTCCCTCTTAAATACAACTTTTAACAGGTTTCTCTTGGTGGTGGTGGTGGTGGTGGTCGTGGTGGTGGTGGGTCCTTGGCTTGAACTCAGGGCCTGGGTACTATTCCTCAGCTTCTGTGCTCTACCACTTGTAGCCACAGCTCCCCTTCCAGCTTTTAGGTGGTTAACTGGAGGTAGGCGTCCCACCGCCTTTCCACCCTGGGGCTGGCTCTGAACTGCGATCCCCACATCCCAGCCTCCTGAATAGCTAGGATTACAGGTGTGGGCACTAGCACCCAGCAAGGCTTCATTATTTTATTCTAAAACTTGTTCCAAGCTTTATGTACCCACTTCAGTACATAATGATCTGAACAAAAGAAAGCTGTATCTGCCACCTTGTACTGTAGTTCCTGTTACTCAGAGGCAGACCTTAGGGAAATGGAGGCCAGCACAGGCAAAAGGTTTACCGCAACCCACCTCAGCTGTCAAAGACTGCAGGGAGGTGCGCATCCGTCATCAAAGACTGGCAGGAGGGGCTGGGGATATAGCCTAGTGGCAAGAGTGCCTGCCTCGGATACATGAGGCCCTAGGTTCGATTCCCCAGCACCACATATACGGAAAACGGCCAGAAGCGGCGCTGTGGCTCAAGTGGCAGAGTGCTAGCCTTGAGCGGGAAGAAGCCAGGGACAGTGCTCAGGCCCTGAGTCCAAGCCCCAGGACTGGCCAAAAAAAATTAAAAAAAAAAAAAAAAAAGACTGGCAGGGAGGTGCGCATCTGTCATCCCGCCACATCGGGAGCATAAACAAAAAGGGCATCGTGCAGCCTGACCTGGTCAGAAGTAATCCGTCCTTTCTGATAGTTTCTTTGGAGGACTATTTGAAAAATCACTAAAAGCAACACAGGACTAGGGGTGTTAGAGCTGCCTAGCAAATGTAAGGCCCTGATGTCACACCCCTTATGGCCACAAAAAAAAAGTGTGTAAAATGCATATATGCTTGCTCTCCTGGACCAGCAGGTGGTGCTGCGGGAACCTCAAATGACTCTGGAACCTGGAGCTGTAACTCAGGGCCTGAGCACTGTCCCTGAGCTGCCAGCACCACTTCCAGCCTTTTCTGTGTATGTGGTACTGAGGAATCGAACCCAGGGCTTCGTGCATGCTAGGCAAGCACTGTACCACTACGCCACCTTCCCAGCTGGTCTAATTGTGTATGCTTTTTATTTTTTCATGGTCTGTAGCTAGCTGCTGGAACTGACAAAATGTTTGAACTTAGGTTTTTGGCTTTTAAGTCCAGTGTTCTTTGTCTTACACTGGCATTACAGGAAAGAAACAGGAAGGGCCTGGATTAATTTAAACAGTCTTAAAATACCTTTAAGAACAATATTTTTTTTATTTTTTGCTAGTCCTGGGTCTTGGACTCAGGGCCTGAGCACTGTCCCTGGCTTCTTTTTGCTCAAGGCTAGCACTCTGCCACTTGAGCCACAGCGCCCCTTCTGGCCGTTTTCCATATATGTGGTGCTGGGGAATCGAACTGAGAGCTTCATGTGTGGGAGGCAAGCGCTTTTGCCACTAGGCCATATTCCCAGCCCAAGAACAATATTTTTGATAGCTCTAAAATTTCTTATTTATAAAATAATTGGGTCATTTTCTGGAACACTTATTCGTTGGAACAAGGCTGACAATTTAGCTCTTGTAGATGTTCTCAGGTATTCTTTTCAGATAAATAGCCACGGTCAGGTGAGTGTGTGCACACAGGGATGTATGTATTTTTTGTCAGAGTCTCATTGTGTAGCCCTGCACTTGCAGTTTGCAGGCCACCAAGTGCTGGGGATCCAGGGTCATCAAGCTGGCCCTCGGGAGTGCTTAGCTAGGAACTCTCCCATGTGAAAATGGGCAACCCTTGTAACACTGCTGCGAGCTCCTCAGTGTAGATTTTGAGGAATGTTCTTTATCCTTCCGAAATACATACTTTTATTTACCAAAGTTTATTGATAGTAACTTAATAGTAGCAGCGGATTATTGGGTGCTTACTATGAGGTGGCCATTATGTCAAGTTATTTGAAGAAAATATTTAATTTGATCCTACAGACATCAAAGAAGGTAAATTAGGGCTCGATGAACTTAAATACTTTACTGAAGGTCTCACTACAGTACAAACAAGTTTGTTTTTTTGCTCCAAGATTTTATATCTGGAAAAAATATTGGCTGTTTGAATGTTCTCCTGCTTTGTTCCCCTTAGGTTTTTTTGTTTTGTTTTGTTATTTTGGTTTATTTTTGCTTTGGAACAGGGTCTCCTGTAGCCTAGGCTGACCTTGAACTTAAGATTCTCCTGCCTCAACATCCCAAGTGGTAGGAATATAGGCCTGTGTTTCCATGCCCTGTTCATTAATGCTGTTTACTAGGTTTGAACTTGAGCCAACTCAATGTCTTACGATGGCATTTTCCCCAACCCTGCTTACTCATTTTCTTTTCCATCTTCATGATATAGGATCTAAAGCCAAACAACTTGTTGCTAGATGAAAATGGAGTACTAAAACTGGCAGACTTTGGCCTGGCCAAGTCATTTGGAAGCCCTAATAGAGCATATACACATCAGGTTGTAACCAGGTACGAATCCTTTGACTGGAACCTTCTGTGCACACTTTCAGTCCTAATGAGCATCAACTATGATGTTCGTTAGCATAGATACAATTCAGGACTTTGTTGTATTCTTAAAAATAGTGGACCTTCTCTGTCTCTCTCTTTTTTTTGCCGGTTCTGGGGCTTTGAACTCAGGGCCTGCGCACTGTCCCTGAGCTCCTTTTGCTTAGGCTGACACTGCCACTTGCACTGTGGCACCACTTGTGACTTTTTGTGTGTATGTGGTACTAAGGAATCAAACCTAGGGCTTCGTGCATGCTAAGCAAACACTCTACACTAAGCCACATTCTCAGCCCCATTTTTTTTTTGGGGGGGGGAGGTTGTTCCAGCTTGAACTCAGGACCTGGGCACTATCCTTGAGTTTTTTCACTCAAGGCTGGTGCTTTACCAATTGAACTACGGCTCTTCTAGCTTTTTGGAGGTTAACTGGAGATAAGAGTTTCATAGACTTTCCTGCCCAGGCTGGCTTCAAACTGAGTTCCTCAGATCTCAGCCTTCTGAGTGGCTAGGATTACTGGTGTGAGCTACAGCTGTCTGGTTAATAATAGCCTTTTTTATATTCTGCATATTTTATTATGTATACCTGTATCCTCAGACATTTCTTGCCTAGTGACTTTTTTTGGTTTTGCCAGTCCTGGGCCTTGGACTCAGGGCCTGAGCACTGTCCCTGGCTTCTTTTTGCTCAAGGCTAGCACTCTGCCACTTGAGCCACAGCGCCACTTCTGGCCATTTTCTGTATATGTGGTGCTGGGGAATCAAACCCAGGGCTTCATTTATACGAGGGAAGCACTCTTGCCACTAGGCCATATCCCCAGCCCATAAACATTATTTAGCCTCCTTCTTCTAAATAGATGTTTCTGTCAGTCGCCTGTGCCCTGAGTAAGAAGTAAGGGTGTGAGCAGTTGAGGCACACTAGGACAGTTAAGCTCACAGATAGGTACAGTATATTCTCGCACACTCCATCTACCAGCTTCTTATATTTTTTCTTCCTGAATATCAAATGCCACTAGTAAGAAGTTATAATGAAGAATGAAAATTGGCAACTTGATTTAGCAGAATGGAATTATTGATGAGTTCGACAAAAACCGTTCTATTGGAGTAGTAAGGTTGAACTCTGGGTGAAATCTGTGTAAGAGCCAGGTGCTGGTGGCCTGTGCCTATAATCCTAGCAACTCAGGAGGCTGATACCTGAGATCACAGATGCAGCTAGACTGGAAGGAAAGTCTGACATTCTTATCTTCAACTAACCAGCAAAATGCTGGACTGGAGGTATGGCTTAAGTGGCAAAGCACCAGCCATGAGTGAAAAAGCTAAAGAAACCAAGAGAAAGTACAAGGCTTTAGTTTAATCCCCCTTACCCGCACAAAAAAAGAAAAAGGAAAAATAAAACCACTGAAGAGCTAGAAGTGCGGCTTAACTGATAAGAGTACTGTGTAACAATTGTTAAAAATTTTCAGCCTAAATCTCAACCCTGTGCCTCAAAGAAAAGGGATAAAATGAAGAAATGCTTTGGTGATTCCATTCTCAGGTGACGTGATTTCTTTTCTCCTTCAGGTGGTATCGGGCCCCCGAGTTGCTCTTTGGGGCTAGGATGTATGGTGTGGGCGTGGACATGTGGGCTGTGGGCTGCATATTAGCAGAGCTGCTTCTGAGGGTAAGTCCTGAGCGTGTGTACCCTAGGGCTGCGGCTCAGCAGGCAGGCAATTCCGCGGGGCACCCGTGGTCACACCTGCAATTCTGGCTACTCAGGTAGCCAAGATCTGAGAATCAAGATTGGAAACCAGCCCAAACAGGACAGTCTAACACTCTTACCTCCAGCTAACCACCAAAAGCCAGAGGTGGAGCGGTGGCTCTAGTGTTCGATAGAGCGAAAGCCTTGAGCAAAAGAACTCAGGCACAGTGCCCCGGCCCCAGCCTAAAACAACCATAGAACACTTGCCTCACATGCTGAATTAAGGCCTTGGGTCTATTTGGGGGTGGGGGAGGGAGTTGTTTGGGGGGGGCTATTGGTGGTTTTTTGTTGTTCTATTTTTTGTGCTGCTCCTGGGGCTTGAACTCACAGGGTACTATCACTTGCCACAGCTTGTGTTTCTGGCTTTTTTGGGTAGTTTATTGGAGATAAGAGTCTCACAGGCTTCCCTGCCCAGGTTGCCTTTTTGTTCTGAGGTCCATAGATCTCAGACTCGTGACTAGCTAGGATTGCAGGCAAGCGCCACCAGCACCCTGCAGACGTTAAATTTAGACTCTAGTACTGTTAAAGAAGAAAGAGGGAGGAGATAGGGAGGGAGGGGCAGGGACAGGAGAGGGAGAAGAACGGCGGGAGGGAGGCCAATGGATCCAACGAAATCAATGCGCACACTTCAGTATTGTAGGTATTTGGTCTCATGAATTGTGTAGGACTTGTCGTTTCATCATTACTCTTGTAACAGAAACCTTCAAACAGAGCAGTTTGTAGGAAATGCTTCATCCAGAAGCATTGGTCATACCTATAATCACTGTACAAAAAATTACGATTTATAACTTTTCAGAGGGCCAATTTTCCTATTATAAATCTATACCTAGAAGTGGAAAATGTTCTTCCCACTTCAAACAGTCATTTTTTTGGTCAGAAGACCAATTTTTATAAGTATACTCTTTTCTTGTCTATGTATGCTGGTCCTGGTGCTTGAACTCAGGGCCTGGGCACTGTCCCTGGCTTCTTTTTGCCCAAGGTTAGCACTCTGCCACTTGAGCCACAGCGCCACTTTTGGCCGTTTTCTGTGTATGTGGTGCTGGGGAATCGAACCCAGGGCCTCATGTGTACAAGGCAAGCACTCTTGCCACTAGGCCATATCCCCAGCCCTCCCTGAGGTTTTTTGCTGAAGACCAGCGCTCTACCACTTGAACCACAACTCCCAGCTTTTGTTTTGTAGTTAATACAAAATGGCAATAGGAGTCTCATGTGACTTCCTTCCCAGGCTGGCTTTGAACCATGCTCCTTAGATCTCAGCCTCCTGAGTAGCTAGGATGACAGGCGTGAGCCACTGGCACCTGGCCATAAGCATATTTTTCTTTTCTTTTTTTGGTCCAAGACTGGGATTCCAACTTGGTGCCTGGTACTTTGCTCATTGGCTCGTGCTCTACCAACTGAGCCATGCATCCAGCCCCGTAAGTGTACCTTTTTAACACAAACGAACACCAAAACATAAAAAAATCATGGAATGAGTAAAGTAGATTTTACTGTGTACTGTTTACTTTGATAACTGGCAGGCTCTAATTCCACATCCGTTATAGATCAGACTAAATTTTTAGTGTTTGTGATGAGCTTTCAGTTTTTCTTAATAAACCTACAGTACTTGTATAACAGCTATGACAGAGAGCCTTTCCATGTCTGCCTGGTGCTTTCTTTCAGGTTCCTTTTTTGCCAGGGGACTCAGATCTTGATCAGCTAACAAGAATATTTGAAACTTTGGGCACACCGACAGAGGAGCAGTGGCCTGTAAGCCTTTGTTCACTTCTTTGACACGCGGTTAGCGTTGTGTAAAGGTACTTCATTGGCATGTGCTATCCCAGCCTCCCGAGCAGCTAGGATGGCGGTGTGAGCCACCAACACCCAAGTTCATAGTTCATTTTTTACATAGTGTATATTGAATATAATGACTGCTTTTGCTCACCCCTCTTCCCTCCATTTGCTTATACATTTTTAAAGGGTGTCAATTATTATGCATACAGTATATACAGATGATTATATTATCTGTAAATAATTTATTTTTATTCCATCGCTATGCCTTTGGTCCTTGCTTACATTTGAAATGTATTTCTCCAGGATATGTGCAGTCTTCCTGACTATGTGACATTTAAGAGTTTCCCTGGGATCCCATTACAACACATCTTCAGTGCCGCAGGAGATGATTTGCTTGAACTAATACAAGGCCTGTTCTTATTTAATCCTTGCACTCGAATTACAGCCTCACAGGTATTTTAGCATCTTGTTTATGTTAGAAATATAAGAAAAAACAGTAGCATTAATAAAAACAATTTTGTAGAAATTTATAACATTCTTTAAATTCTAGAAAGGTTTTTCTTTTCTTTTCTTTTTTTTTTTTTTTTTATGGTCCTAGGGCTTGAACTCCAGGCCTGGGCTCTTGCTCTGAGCCTCTCTGTGCTCAAGCCTAGAGCTTTACCACTTGAGCCATAGCCCCGCGTCTGGCTTTTTCTGTTTATGTGGTACTGAGAAATCAGTAGCTGAGAAACCAGGGCTTTGTGCATGCAAGGCAAGCACTCTACCACTAAGCCATACTCAGCCCCAGTATTTTGTTTTAAGGGATAATAAACTTTGTTTTCCCCAAGCTGCAAACTCTATTCAGTCTGATATATATTAGGACGATACACTTGCTAAGTAATATATACATAAAGCTATGTGTATGTGTGTATTTCCTTTTTTGTTGTTGTTGTTGTTGCTGCTGCTGGTGTTGAGGCTTGAGCTCAGAGCCTAGGTACTATCTCTTACCTTTTCCCACTCAAGACTGGCCCTCTACCACTAGAGCCACAGCTTCACTTCTGGAATTTTGACAGTTACCTAGAGATAAGAGTCTTACAGACTTTCCTGCCTGGGCTAGCTTTGAACATCAATCCTTAGATCTCAGCCTCCTGAATAGAAGGGTTACAGGTGGGAGTTACAGGCACCTGGTTATATATCTTTTAAAAGAACTTAGATTTACATGACTTGGAATTGGAATATATGTGGATGTTTTGACAGATATGTAGTTCTTTTTTGTAATTGTAAAGGTATAAAGGGGTGACAGTTACGTAAGTCAGGTAATGAGTAGATTTGTAGTTCTTTAGAAGCAAATTTTTCTTTTTTTTTTTTTTTGGCCAGTCCTGGGGCTTGGACTCAGGGCCTGAGCACTGTCCTTGGCTTCTTTTTGCTCAAGGCTAGCACTCTGCCACTTGAGCCACAGCGCCACTTCTGGCCATTTTCTGTATATGTGGTGCTGGGGAATCGAACCCAGGGCTTCATGTATATGAGGCAAGCATTCTTGCCACTAGGCCATATTCCCAGCCTTTTCTCTTGATTTAACTATATCTTTCTAAGAATATCTCTATATATCTTCCTAAGAATAGTTTATAACTAATCTTGGCTATCCAGCTGTAAAACGATTGGGAGGAGTTTCATTTTCTTAGAATAATAGAATTGAATTATCAGCCAGTCTGAAGTTTGAAGGTGATTATTAGTCATTTCCATGTCTAGATACCTGACATTCATATATCTTTGTTTTGGGGGTGGAAGTCTCATAGCATTCTTCGTGTTCTCAACAAGTGTGGGGTTTGTTTTCCTAAGTGCAGTCCACACACTCATTTAAGCCCTTATGTTGGTTTCTTTTCTGTGCAAAAAGGCATTGAAAATGAAGTACTTTAGTAACCGGCCAGGTCCAAGCCCCGGGTGTCAGCTGCCCAGACCCAACTGTCCCGCGGAGGCACTAAAGGAGCAGTCCAATCCCGCCATGGCAACAAAACGGAAACGAACGGAGGGCTTGGAGCAAGGTAATCATTCCGGCATGGTGCCTCAAGCCTTAATCCTAACTACCTGGGCAGGAGAGATCAGGCATGACTGAAGTTCAGGCGGGTGTGGTGGCATGTTCCTGTTGTCCCCACTGACACGGACAAGTAGGAGTAGAGCAACCCAGGCTGGTCAAGTCGTCGAGCACCTGCGCTTCCTTGGCCAGATGCTGGTGGCTCACACCTGTCATCCTGGCTACTCAGAAGGCTAAGATCTGAGGGTCCTGGTTTGAAGCCAGTCGGGGGCAAGAAAGTCCGTGAGGCTTTTATCTCCAGTTAATCACCAAAAGGCCCAAAGTGGAACTGTGGCTCCGGTGGTAGAGTACCAGTCTTGCATAAAAGCTAAAGGATAGTGCACAGGGCCTGAGTTCAACTCCAGTAGCAGCACACACACAGAACAATTCCTTAAGTACTGTATGCTTGATGTTTCAAAAAGACAGGTAAGAGTGGAGAAGGCTCGCAGAGACTAAATGCCAATGACCTTTTTTGTTTCATTTTGCTTTTAGGAGGATTGCCTAAGAAGCTAATTTTTTAGTTACAGAGACCGTGGACAGTGTTTGCTAGTGAAGGAAATCATCTGAGAGGAAAATAAAAAGTCAACATTAAATAAATGCTATAGAGGTGAACTTGTAAATACTCGGCACATGTAACATATGTAAAATTATGCGATATTTTTATTAAATGTATTTTAAAATAAAAACTACTTTTTCTGATTTGAGTACAAAAAAAACTAGAAGTTTGGTTCATTTAAATGTGGAATTGCCATGCATTAGGGAAACACTTTAAAAAATAACAGTTATACCAGGTGCTGATAGCTCACTACTAGCTAGAGTTCAAGCTCTGATACTGGTACAAAAACAAAGAAAAAAGCATTTGTAGAAAATACTACCCAGACTTAACAAAAATTAATATACTAAGAAAAGAAACTATTACAGATAAAATTGAGGCTCCCATTTCATTGTTTTTCATTTCTGTGGGTTTTAGAACAATACATCTTTTGTGTGGGGTTTCAAAACTGCATATGGAGAATACTATGTGTGTGTAGGTACTGGTGCTTGAACTCAGGTTCTGGGCCATATCCCTGTTCTTTTTTGCTCAAGTCTAACATTTTACCACATCCCCCCCCCCCCTTGACCCATAGATCCAGTTCCACCTCTTTGATAATTAATTGGATGTAGAGTCTCACAGACTTTCCTGCCCAAGCTGGCTTCAAACCATGATCCTTAGATCTCAGCCTCCTGAGTAACTAGGATTATAGGCGCAGGCTACTGGCACTCAACTATTATTTTAGTATTATATATCAAGTAGAAGACATTTAAAATAGCTTATTAGCCTATATAAAGTGGTAAGAGGGGCTGGGAATGTGGCCTAGTGGTAGAGTGCTTTCCTAGCATACGTGAATTTCACGCCCTGGTTTGGTTCCTCAGCACCACATAAACAGAAAAGGCTGGAAGTGGCGCTGTGGCTCAAGTGGCAGAGTGCTAGCCTTGAGCAAAAAGAAGCCAGGGACAGCGCTCAGGCCCTGAGTTCAAGGCCCAAGACTGGCAAAAAAAGATATAGCAAATGAAATGACATTCAGCCTTCTTGAAAATCTAAGAAAATGTTTGCTGTTGGCTTGTTTATTCATTAAGTGGCTCATCATCAAACAGCTCCTGTTTGTCAGCAAAGTAGGCTACACAGAAGGCTGAGAGTGAGAGGATTTGGTTCCAAGCCAGCCCAGGCAGAAAGTTCTTGAGATTTCCCTCTCCCATTGCAACCCCGTGGCGTGCACCTGTCGTGCAAAGCTCCCTGGGCGCCTGGGAACGGAAGACAGTAGTTCAAGGCCAGCTTGCATAGAAGAGTGCCGGACACAGTGGCATCTGCCTGTTTTCCGAGTGATGACTGAAATGGTCAAAATAGGAGGATCAAAGTTCAGGCACATGCCAGGAAGAGGTTCCATGTCCTAAAAATAACTAGTGAGGGGCTGGGAATATGGCCTAGTGGCAAAAGTGCTTGCCTCGTATACTTGAAGCCCTGGGTTCGAATCCCCAGCACCACATATATAGATGGCCAGAATGGCACTGTGGCTCAAGTGGCAGAGTGCTAGCCTTGAGCAAAAAAGCCAGGGACAGTGCTCAGGCCCTGAGTTCAAGACCCACGACTGGCCAAAAAAAAATATCCAGTGATACTCTTGCCTTAGCCTCCCAAGTGCCGAATTACAGGTATACTCTACCACACCCCCCCTCAGTGGCGCTGTGGCTCAAGTGGCAAAAAGAAGCCAGGGACAGTGCTCAGGCTCTGAGTTCAAGCCCCAGGACTGGGGGGCGGGAACAACAAACAAAAAGTATCACCTTCCCAGGCTGGCTTCAAATCTCTGTCTCCTGAGCAGCTAGGATTATAGGTGAGCCATTGGTGCTCAGCTATTTAATTACTTTTATAGAAACTTTGATGTTGGAAGATACTGGAAACTTTATAAAATGTAGTACTTTATAAGTAAAATGCCAACATACAATATACATTTGTAGAAAATCCAGAGACATTTTGATTCTTTAATCTGAAACTCAAGACATAGAACTCTTCAAGATGAGGCAACATTTGCATAACCCGGCTCCACAGGACGTGACGCCTTGCCTCCGGAGGGCTCAGTTAGGAAGCGCTCTACTCCAGAGCCGCACCAGCTCCGCGGGCTCCAAACGCTGGCAGATCTCACTTCAGACGCCACCCGTTCATCTTCAAAACAGGAGGCTCGATGGCAAAGAACGGGACCTTCTAAGGGTTCTTGAGAGGTTTGGATCTGTTCCAGGTTGCTCGATGGAACGAACACAGCTGGCAGAGTGGAGACTTTGGAGATACGGATGTATCGAGTCGGGTATAACAGGAAATTCAGAAGTTTTATGCCAGAGGTTTGTGAGCACGAAGTTTTCGTGGCTGGGATTGCTTTCTCTGTCCTCTCTTGAGGCGGTGTGTTTCTCTTCCAGGGCCCGCGCAAGCATGTAGCTAACTTTTCTTTGATGAGCCAGAGCTGCTTCTTTATCATTCAGCTGTGTGCACAGAAACAAAGTGTACCGGCTCCTCAATAAGTCATGGGATAGACTCAGAGAAAGAAGTATTACATATCTTCATATCTACATAGAGCAAGTGTAGCTGTGAGTTAGGAAGGAGTATAAACTAGTTAGTACTTAATGTAAAAAGAAAGCAACGTACTAACCAAGTCTGTCAGCATCGCAAAGACTTGTTGAGAACTGTCCGGGTCCTCTGTCCTAGCAGTGCGTTCTGAAGGAAGCATGCCCAACAGCTTCTGCCCGAGGGTCTTCTTCGCTCTCTGTGGCGAGCCTCCTGTTACTGAGCACGGAAAAGCATTCATTACCCCGGCACAGGTGGCTCGTGCCCAGAATCCTAGCTTATCAGAAGGCGGAGAGGTTGGCATCTTTCTGCCATGTGAAAACACAACAAGACTGCAGTTTAAACCTCAACAGGACCGGGTCCAGCATCTGACCAGGAAGGCATGGGAACTTGCGCTTACAAACTTTAGAACTATAAGAAATTTCTGAGACAGGTATGATAGCCTATGGCTTTAATCCTGGCATTTTGGAGAGTTAGGCAGGAAGATCACCAGGTCAGCCTGGGCTAGTAGAGAAATGCTGTTTTAAGAGGAGAGAATTAAAAAAAAAAAAAAAAGGAAGAACTTTGTTGTTTAGAAGCCATTCAGGGGGCTGGGAATATAGCCTAGTGGTAAAGTGCTCGCCTCGTATACATGAAGGCCTGGGTTCGCAGTACCACATATATAGAAAAAAGCTGGAAGTGGCGCTGTGGCTCAAGTGGTTGAGTGCTAGCCTTGAGCAAAAAGAAGCCAGGGACAGTGCTCAGGCCCTGAGTTCAAGCCCCAGGATGGACAAAAAAAAAACAAACAAACAAAGCCATTCGGTTTATGGTGTGTTATTATAGCAGCTAAGCTAACTAAATACAGTCAGGTCTTGATTTATCAAAAGCTTAAAATTTGGGAATCGTTTTGAAAGTGAATAATAGGTAGATGTCTGAGGAATTTATTTTGAGGTTACAAAGTAAGGAAAATCTAGAGTGCCATGAATAGAATTTTAAAAGTGATTATAAAGCAGTATGAAAAAATTCTTTTGGTCGGGTTGGTAGCTTAAGGTAGGACAAGAACAGGAACTAACATTGTTGACCTACTCTTGTGTTCAATATTGTTCCTGACACTTTGCATATGTTAAACTCTCATCCAAATAAGATCACCTGCATGGCAGGTCAGGATGTCAGTTTTTTTCTTTCAAACTTCAGGACAATTTTGTCTAATAAACTATAAAATATCAAAAAAAAAAAAAAAAAAAAAAAAGAAGGCGGAGAGGTGAGGAACATGGTTCAAAGCCAGCCAAGGCAGGAAAGCCTGCGACACTACCTCCAGTTAACTACCATAAAAAGCTGGAAACAGGGCTGTGGCTCACATGGCAGAGGGCTGTCACGAGGAAGAAAGCGCAGAAATAGTGTCCAGGCCCTGAGTTCAAGCCCTAGGACTGGCACGTGTATGCACGCGCACACACACACACACACACACACACACACGCACACACACAATGACCCCACACTGATGGGCAAATGGGGTGTTTGCAAGCCAAGGCTGAAGGCTGAGGGCCTCTTCTGAGGCCACCAGGACCCGTGAGTCCCGGGCCTCACGAGTAGGGGGCCGATCATGGAGTTGGGGTGGGAAAGCAAGCATGGGGACACTTGGGGACCCGTGGGGGCGGGCCCTGCCGCACGGCTGTTCCTCAGAGCTGGCTGAGGGTGCAGGAGACCGCAGGCTGTCACAGACCGCCTCAGTCCAGAGTGGTGTGTGAACACTCCCCACTTGAAATGCCAGCCACTAATGTCCATTACTGACAAAACGCGGTGCAGATCCAACAAGAGGCCCCGGAGGCCTCGGAATCGACTCCAGCTATGCGTCAGGGCCAGACAACCTGTCCCCAGACCTCTGGACACTGCCCCGCGGGGCTAGGGGCACTCAGCCCCATGTTCCTCACTCCTAAAATGAGACGGTTACCTGCTCCTCATTCAATTATTAGACGGTAGATCCCAGGGCTCAGGCCAGTGGGTACAGTTATTGTTTAACGCTGCAGAATTGCTGCTTGTGAAGACAAAAGGTTTGGGAGCTGGATGGCACAGTGCTGGTTGTGGAGCTTACGTGAATGAATTTAATGCCACTCAAAACCAGTTCGAATGAAGCTGGGCACAAGTGGCTCACACCTGCCATCCTAGCTGCTCAGGAAGCTCTAATCCAAAGGATCGAGGATGGGAGGAAGAGTCCTTGACACTCTGTGTCCAGTTCACTAGCAAAATGCCAGGCTGGAGGGATGGCTCAAATGGAAGACTGCCCGCCTAGCAAATGTGTCTCTGAGTTCAAATCCTAGTATGGGATTTACAAAAAGGAAAAGAAACCCTGCACCTCCAAAAAGTGAAACAAAATGATAACCCTTTTGGATATGTTTAAAGTGGGGAATGGGAATTTTCCTGTCTAATATCTAAAAGTGTTTTTTTCCCCCCTTGGTAGATACATCTGTCAACTCTAAACTCATGCAGCTCATTACAATATCAATGCTTAAAAGAGAAAATACTATAAACTTACATCAACACATTTACGAACATAAAAAAAGGGGTTATGCCGGGGGGAGGGATGAGGGAGGAGGTAAAAAGGTGAACAAGAAATGTACTCACTGCCTTACATATGACGCTGCAACCCCTCTGTACCTCACTTTGACAATAAAGGGGAAACATTTTTTAAAATTTAAAAAGAACATAAGGAAATAGCATGGTTGTAAAATGGCAACTCGGCATAATGTGAAGACTACAACCTGAAGTGTATACACTGATTTCCATCCACGGAAGGAAGGAATGTGATTCCTAGAAGAACCTGCAAAATAGCTGGTGTACCCCGGTAACCCCAGCACTGGGGAGGCAGCGGGGTGCTCAGAGGTTGAGGTCAGCCTGGGCTAAACAGTGACGCTTTATCTCAACAAAACAGCCCAAGAAGAAAGAGGCTGCACACCTTGGAAGCAGACAAAGGAGACGTTGAGAATGTCTAGGATGGTGGGCAGGGAGCTTATAGAAAACAGACCCAATCCTCCTTCCTTCCCCATCCTGACAGACCACCATGCCTAGCTCAGGCTGCTGGTGTGTGTGTGTGTGTGAGTGTGTGTGTGTGTGTGTGTGTGTGTGTGTGTTTGCCAGTCCTGGGGCTGGGCACTCTCCTTTGGCTCTTTGTACGAGGATAGCAGTCTACCCCTTGAGCAACAGCTCCACTTCTGGCTTTTTGTGGTTAATTGGACCTAAGAGTCTCCCAGATTTTCCTGCCCTGGCTGCCTGCAAATTGAGGTCCTCAGAATGCAGCCTCCTGAGTAGCTGGCATTACAGGTGTGAGCCACTGGTGCCCAGCACAGCTGCTACAGAGCTTTGATTCTAACCAACGACAATGACATGATTATCGCCATTATGATCCATAGTTACCATCTTCTCTCACGTGCTTCCAGTTTGTCCTTCTGGTTGACTTTTTACACATTTTATCCATTTGTGTCCATCTCAGTGCCTGGTCATTTTTCCTGATTAATTGTTCCTCAAATGCAATTCTGAACGCATCGGCCATGATGTAAGCTTCTTCTTTGCTTTTCTGCAGAAGTTCCAACTGGTTTTGAAAGAATGTTCGAAAAGAGTCAGAGGTTAAAGGCCGTACTCAATAAATAAGGCAGGGGGGGCTGGGAATATGGCCTAGTGACAAGAGTGCTTGCCTCATATACATGAGGCCCTGGGTTCGATTCTGCAGCACCACATATACAGAAAATGGCCAGAAGTGGCACTGTGGCTCAAGTGGCAGAGTGCTAGCCTTGAGCAAAAAGAAGCCAGGGACAGTGCTCAGGCCCTGAGTCCAAGGCCCAGGACTGGCCAAAAAAAAAAAAAGAATTAACAAGAGGGAGAGAGTAAGGGAAGGGATGACACTGTCCAAAAAGAAATGTGCTCTTTACCTGAGTTATGCAACTGTAACCTTTATGGTATTATCTTTAATTTTAAAAATAAAATAAAAAACAGTAACTATAGAAGCTTTTGAGATCAAACCACAATGCCAGGCAAAGGGGAGAAGGAGAGGAAGAAGGAAGAGAGGAAGGAAGGAGGAGAGGAAAGAGGAAAGAGGAAGGGGAAAGGAGGGGAGAGAAAGGTAAGGACAGGAACAGGAGGTTAGCCACAAACTTCACCAACAAATTCAACTATGCCAAGGAATATTGTATTTTGGAACTTTAATTTATAAGTTGATGCTATCACAGAAACCTAAGCTGATGACCTGTAGGATAAGAATCACTTCAGATAGCTCCATGTACTCTATGAATACAGAAACAGAACCTGAGTGTCCAGTGCCGCCGCGGCGCGATGGGTACCTCGTGTCTGAGCTGCAGAACCCGTTTCCGAGTGGATGCGGCCATCCTGGCGCAGGGACAGGGGCTTCCTCCAGGACCAGCACACGGGCAGGCTCCCAGGACTGCGCGCTGCAAGCCAAGAGCAGCCCTTGCCGTCCCGAGTGCCACGGCGGACGCAGACCCACGCTCCCCATGCCACGCACGCCGCAAGGAACGCGCGACAACGCGCCCCTCGCCACAAGATGGCCAACACGTTCCACCCTCCTTCTTTTGTACTCCATGCTCCTCTCCCATCGGTGAGAGCTAACCATCATCCTTCTTTGTCAGTCACGGGGCTTGAACGCAGGGCCCGGGCACTGTCCCGGGCCTCTTTTGCTCGAGGCTAGGGCTTTACTACTTTGAGCCACCACTTGTGGATTTCTGGTGGTTAACGGGAGGTAGGAGTCTCCTGCCCAGGCTGGCTTCGAACTGTGGTCCTCAGCGCTCAGCCTCCTGAGTAGCTAGGATTGCAGGCGTGGGCCACCCATGCGGGCCCTCCTGAAACGTGTCATGCTGGCCTCCCTCTCCTTTTGAGTCCACGGCAGGAATGGTGCCTAAGGATGTGGCTGATACTAACGACTGCCACACGGTTCCTGTGCGGCCCGGTGCTCAGTATTACCCGCTGCCAGTTCCTGCCAAGATCACACGCTCCAAATGACAACATGGATTATAATGGGCCGGTGAAAAAAACACGCATCCACACCTTAAAAACATACTCTGTCCAGCGGGTCATGCTTGTAATCTCAGCCACTTGGAAGGCAGACATTAGGCAAACCATGAGTCCAAGCCAGCCCAGGAAAAAAGTCATCTCTAGCTCAATAAACAAGGCAGGGGCTGGGAGTGTGGCCTAGTGGTAGAGTGCTCGCCTTGTATACTTGAAGCCCCGGGTTCGATTCCTCAGCACCACATAAACAGAAAAAGCCAGAAGGGGCGCTGCGGCTCAAGTGGCAGAGTGCTAGCCTTGAGCAAAAAGAAGCCAGGAACAGCGCTCAGGCCCTGAGTCCAAGGCCCAGGACTGGAAAAAAAAAATCCACAATCAATCAGGTAGGTGCCGTGGTACATGCCTGAATCCCAGCTGCTCGGGAGTTCCTGTGTAGGAGAATCATCATCCAAGGCTGGTCCTAGGAAAAAAAGACCTCTAACACCCTATGTGGAAAATAACAAAAACCAGCATTGGGGCATGGCTTAAAAGGTAGAGCATTTCTCTGGCACACACAAGACATGGAGTTCAAACCTCATTTACTGCCAAAAATTAAAAAGCTCTCATCATGCACTGTATTCTTAAATATTTTGGGGATGATCCACTCTTCCGATTGGCTGTAACCCTGCCCCCAAACCTGTCCATGAATCACGATAAAGAGAACACTGTCATTCCTGCCTGTGCACTGTGTCTCTCATCAAGGCTCATTACTGTGTGCACGCGCACACACGCGTGCACAGGCACACACTCAGGTCTTGGAGCTTGAGCGCAGGACCTCTGGGTACCGTCCCTTAATATTTTTTCTCAGGGCCAGCATTCTACTTGAATCACAGCTCCACTTTTTTTGGTGGATAACTGGAGGTCAGAGTCTCACAGGCTTTCCTGCTTAGGCTGGCTTTGAACCGTGATCCTCAGCTCTTACCTTCCTGGGCAGCTAGAATTAAAGGTGTGAGCCACCTGCACCTGGCTTACTTCAGACTTTTAAAGAGGAAGACCGCACTGTCCGCTTCAGTGTAAAAGTCACCTCAGCAAAGTCTCACGTGAAAGGCAATGGGGAGCACGGCTACCTCGGGGCGGAGCTGAGCTGTGGGCAGGTCAACATGTTCCCTTTTTATTTCCCTGCTGCTGATAATCCCTCTTGCTGAAGTTGCCAAAGACAAGGAAGACCTGGGAAATGGTGGGAAATGAGCGCCTTCCTTGCGGGGTGGATGGAAGGATTAAGTCTGTCAGCGCTGGGAACGTCGGGCGTGTGGTAAGGACCCGGTCCGTGTGTCCTATCAGCGAAAGCAACTTCGGTTGCCTTTTGTTTTTGCCCGTCCTGAGGTTTGAACTCAAGGCCTGTCGTGCGGGTTTCTCGCTCACGGCCGGCACTCTCGCGCCACGCGCCGTGGCTCCACACGGCTGGGACTGCAGGCGGGCGCTGCAGCTCGGGCCGGGCTGCTTCCCCAGAGACGCCCCCCTCTCGCGCGGACCCCAGGGAAGCTCCCTGCTGCGAGCCGCCGAGGCCGCGGCAGAGACTTCTGCTGAGCGTGGCCCACGCGGAACGGGCCTTCGGGCCTTCGTGGCGTGGCTGCGCACGCGGCACAAGTAGGACAACACCTGTGTGGCACGCAGCGTGCCCTGAGTTTAATCCCGGTTCCACTCGGGGGGGGGGGGGCGCTGTGTCGGGCACGCAGGAAAGGGGCAAGGCGAGGGGCAAGGCCGCCCAGCCCGCCTCTCGCGCGGGGCACCCACCTCGAGCCCCGACACTCCCGTCACGCCGGCCTGGTCCGGGCACAGGCTCTCCCGAGACGCCTTCTGCTCTTCCATCTCCAGCACGGCCAGGGCTTCCGAGCAGTGCTGCTTCAACGCTACGCAGCCACACACACACCTTAGTCCCGAGGCCTCGTGCCGGCCTCCTCGAGCAGCACCCCCCACGGGCCTCGTCCACCCCCCCACGGGCTTCATCCACCCCCCCCACCCCACGGACTTCATCCACCCCCCCACGGGCTTCATCCACCCCCACCCCCCCACGGGCTTCGTCCACCCCCCCACAGGCTTCGTCCACCCCCCCACAGGCTTCGTCCACCCCCCCACGGGCCTCGTCCACCCCCCCCACGGGCTTCGTCCACCCCCCCACGGGCTTCGTCCACCCCCCCACGGGCCTTCGTCCACCCCCCCACGGGCCTCGTCCACCCCCCACGGGCTCGTCCACCCCCCCACGGGCTTCGTCCACCCCCCCACGGGCTTCGTCCACCCCCCCACGGGCCTCGTCCACCCCCCCACGGGCCTCGTCCACCCCCCCACGGGCCTCGTCCACCCCCCCCACGGGCTTCGTCCACCCCCCCCACGGGCTTCGTCCACCCCCCCACGGGCTTCGTCCACACCCCCCACGGGCTTCGTCCACCCCCCCACGGGCTTCGTCCACCCCCCCCACGGGCTTCGTCCGCCCCCCCCACGGGCTTCGTCCACCCCCCCCACGGGCTTCGTCCGCCCCCCCACGGGCTTCGTCCACCCCCCCCACGGGCTTCATCCACCCCCCCCACGGGCTTTGTCCACCCCACCCCCCCACGGGCTTCGTCCACCCCCCCCACGGGCTTCATCCACCCCCCCCACGGGCTTCGTCCACCCCACCCCCCCACGGGCTTCATCCACCCCCCCACGGGCCTCGTCCACCCCCCCATGGGCTTCGTCCACCCCCCCCCCACGGGCTTCGTCCACACCCCCACGGGCTTCATCCACCCCCCACCACGGGCTTCGTCCACCCCCCCCACGGGCTTCGTCCACCCCCCCCCCACGGGCTTCGTCCACCCCCCCCACGGGCTTCGTCCACCCCCCCCACAGGCTTCGTCCACGACCCCATCGCTAGAACACCGCTCACGGGAGATCACACCTACACAGTGCTAGACCGCTCACAAAGCCCTCCAACCACGGTAGAACAAAAGCGGGGCGGGGCTGTAGCTCGGTAGCAGAAGGGGGCCCTGTGTTTGATCCCAGCACCCCAAGGCCAAGGGGTAGGGAAAAAGGAGAGAGGCTGTCATTCTGGAAGCTTCTTTCAGCCCTGGGGGCCTGGGATCGGTGCCATGGGTGGGGGCCGACTTCCTGTGGAGGCCTCGCACAGCCCGATGTGGAACCCGGCCCGCCCTCTGCAAGCCACCACTTGGCACCCGCTGGAACGGAGGACCAGCATCCGCTCTCACACATTTGGGGTGTCGGGGCCGGGAAAGGGGCTTCGCGGTGGAGCGCTCGCCAACCAGGCACGGAGCCCTGGGTTCGACTCCTCAGCACCACATATACAGAAAAGGCCAGAAGTGGTGCTGTGGCTCAAGTGGCAGAGTGCTAGCCTTGAGCAAAGAGAAGCCAGGGACGGTGCTCAGGCCCTGAGTTCAAGGCCCAGGACTGGCATAAAAAAGAAGTCTCATAGACTTTCCTGCCTGGGCCGGGTTCAGACCGTGGCCCTCAGATCCCAGCCTCCCGAGGAGCCCGGACTCACAAGCAGGAGCTCCCAGCACCCGCCTGGCACGCCATCTTGACTGGCCTTCTCACTGAAGCCTGGGACTCTACTCCTTGAGTGAAACCCCCACTTCCGGCTTGTTGTTGCTTAACTGGAAATAAGCGTCTCTTGGGTTTATCTGCCCGCCAGGGCTCACTTGGGAACCTAGACTCTCAGATCTCAGTCCCCTGAGTAGCGAGGACTACAGGCGTGAGCCACCAGCCCCCAGCTTAGTCCCAAAGCCCTTACTAGCTTTCCACCCGTCTTTATCATCAAGTGGCTCCTCACATGATGAACATGTAACACACACACACACACACACACACACACACACACACACACACTTTCTAATCTCTACGTAGGTTTCTCAAGCTTGCTGATTTACTACTGTGCTTTTCAATGAAATTACATCAAAAGCAGGGAGACAGAACCTGCTTACTGGGTATGGGCTTTTCACCTGTGGCTGTTAGAAATGTGTTGGAAATCGAGGTGGTAGTTGAATATGCTGCCCGTGTCCCCTGAGTGGTTCACTTTTAAACATGTTCTTTGGATTTCATCTTGATACTTTTTGGGGGGCGGTACTGGGTATTGAACTAGGGGACAAGTGCTTCCAAGGCAGGTCCTCTACCACCTGAGCCGCGCCACCGGTCACTGTTTCCACGGCCACTTTTGAGGTAAGGTCTTCTTTATGCAGGGACTAGCCTGGGCCTTGGTCCTCTGATTCGAGGAGAGGAATGGCAGGTGCCCGCGCTACTCAGGAGCACCAGTCCGCACCCCTGGGCCCCGTCATCAGCCCACCACGGCCGGTACAACAGGAGCCTGTGCGCCCAGCCACCGGTGGGAACGGTCTCCCGTCCCGTTCTACCCAGGCAGGCCTTGGAGCCCATCGCTGGCCTCTTCCTCGCACATGGCGAGGTGGACAGGCGGGAGCCACCGCCACCACCGCGCTTTGATCCATCTCATTAGATTTGAAAACCCTAACGATGCATCCATTCCCTTTATGATCCTCAAAATATATTACATCAACACATTAGCACTTGCCGTCTCTCTTGTGTTATCGGAGGATACTCTATATAAAGTGGATAGCATTTTAAAAAACTCATCAAAACACCACTGTTCTCCTACCTGCGTTTTCTGACTTGAGCATTTTAATTTCTTCTGTTTTCAGCTTCAGATCCTCTTTGAGGATAGCATTGTCACAGTTTAGTCTGGGGAAACAGCATGCATTAAATAACCAACACATTACAAGTTCGCCCATAGTGTTCAATTTAAAGACAGTTATCAGAACCTCCAAGGTGGTGTTTGTACGCTATCCTAAGGATTGGCGTCGGGTCTTGTTTTCAGATGGTCTTGATGGTAAGGCTTCTTCAAAGGGAGATGTCAATCTCAGATATGCCTTTCCCACTTAACAATGAACTAGGATGTGAAATCGTTTTCCTGAAACCCTAGGTTTTGGCTCTCACAGGGAATTCTGTTCTCTCCTTTTTCTTTTCTTAACTGTTATTTTTTGGAGTTGGAGATCAAATCCAAAGCATATTCATACTATATAAATGCCCACAAGTGAACTACATTCCCAGCCTCAACACGGAGTTCTGGGTGATGGGTGAGATCGACAGACATACGTGTATGTGTATGCGTGACTGTGTCAGAGTGGCCTTTCTAGCTCTGTCCTCTGGGAAGACCTCCTAGCGATGACTTCGCAGTGCAAGGAGCATCCTAGCCCTCAGATCTTGGCTGCAACATACTATTCTCCACTAAAAGAAACAAGGGCTTGGGGCTGGGGATGTGGCCTAGTGGCAAGAGCGCTTGCCTCATATACATGAAGCCCTGGGTTCGATTCCCCAGCACCACATATATAGAAAATGGCGAGAAGTGGCGCTGTGGCTCAAGTGGCAGAGTGCTAGCCTTGAGCAAAAAGAAGCCAGGGACAGTGCTCAGGCCCTGAGTCCAAGGCCCAGGACTGGCAAGAAAAATACAAAAAACAACTGGTGTGGTTTGTATATGAAGTGCCCTTCAAAAAGGCTTATATGTTACAGCTGGGTCTCCAGCGAGGGGCCATGTTGAGAGGTGATTCCAATATAAAGGGACCCATCTCATCAGCAGAGGGAGAGCTGTTGCTTTGCTTTTGTTGGTGGTGGTGGTGGTTGTATGACTTAAATTCAGGGCCTGGGTGCTGTCCCTGAGCTTTTAACTCAAGGCTAAGGCTCTTGCTGCAAACTGTCGGGAGCACCCGACCCCGCTGCAGCCGGGAGCAAGGCCCTCCTGGGAGCAGAGCAGTGACTGGACAGTGGAATTGGTCTCGAGGCAACAGGGGACCGGCTACCTCTCTCCAGCAACAGATGCAGACGGTCCCAAGAACAGGGCTTTTATTCCCTAACAAGGCAGCCAATGTGAAGAGATAAGGACACCATGGAGGGGAGAACAATCCTAGGATTGGTGACTCCCCGACCCCCGGGTGTGAAGATGAGCAATAATCAGCCAATTTGAATAGGCCTCCTGCAAGCTCCAAGGTCAGAGAAGATGCAGGATTATCACATATAACTTAATGTGCAATTATTCATAAAATTCCAGACATAAAAGACCAACTCTTTTGAATATTGCTCTGGGTTTGTTTCCTCATGTGCAAATTGTACCTCTAAGCACTGGCTATGTACAGCTAACCATACTCCTTCATTTCCAGTTACTCAACTACAGTTAAATCTACTTGCACATAACAGAAATAGCTTGAAGACTGTCCCAATTTTTATACTAAGTGAAATAAAACAACTTTTTTTTTCTTTTCTCTTTTTATTTATTTATTTTTTTTTTTTTGCCAGTCCTGGGGCTTGGACTCAAGGCCTGAGCACTGTCCCTGGCTTCTTTTTGCTCAAGGCTAGCACTCTAACACTTGAGCCACAGCACCACTTCTGGCCTTTTCTATATATGTGGTGCTGGGGAATCGAACCCAGGGCTCCATGTATATGAAGCAAGCATTCTTGCCACTAGGCCATATTCCCAGCCCAAGGATTCTTTTTTTAAAAAAGGAAAATAAAGCTAACAAATATGGAACTACTAAGTAGATAAATTATAATAATTACAATTAGTTTAAAGAAGAAAGCCTACACACTGCATTTATATTCCATGCATTTTAAGATTATCAAGGAAAATGTAAGGGGTAATAATGTAAACACTGGGACAGGAATGTAAGAATCATTGGATTGAGTACTTGCCTATCATGAGTTGGTTCCCAACACCACCAAAAAATAAATTTCAAAGGTTAAAAGTAATATACCAACCTGTCATACTTCTGGATCCAAGATTCTTCTATATTTTTAAATCTATCCTGATCAAATTCTATTTCCCACTGCAAGGCATTGATTTCCTACAGAACAAAACCAGGACTTTTATTGGAAATCACTATAATTAAATCACTTCAGGACAGTAAGACTCAGATGAAATAAATCACTTATCATTTCACAAAAGTAGTAAAGAGGAAAAAAATTTAAACATTCAAAAAACAGTTGCTTGCCAGGCCCTAGTGGCTCATGCTTGTATCCGAACTACTCAGGAGGCTGAAAACTGAGGACTGTGGTTGGAAGCCGGCCTGAGCGGGAACGTCTGAGACTCTATCTCCAGTTAATGACCACAAGCCAGACGGAGAGCTGCGGCTCAGGCAGAAGAGCACTAGCTTGAGCAAAAAAGCTCAGGAACAGCACTCAAGCCCCGGGACCAGCACCAGAAAACTAAACAACAAACAGACACTGCAAAAGACACATCACGTGCTTTCTCAGCATTCAGAGAAACTTTACCTAAACTCATCTATTGCTGAAAAAAATTAAATTGAGACCAAAATTTCCTGCACTGAAGCCACACTTCCTCTGTGGCTACGCTGTCTGAGTTGACACCATAAGCAAAATGGATGTCTAGAGTCTTAGCCTGACCGGCCAGATCAAGGGAGAACATGAGAAATGCAGGAAAGTGACCGTGTTGGGGTGACTCCTAGTGACCCTTCCAGCGAAGAAGAGATGGAGGCAAAGAGGCAAACCCGGCCAGGCAGGCAGATGGACGGAAAGAAGAAAAATGGTAAGGCTGCCTACCGCCACCAAGCCTTTGCCCAACTGAAGCTCCCAGGCGAAGACTTCAGACAGGGAAACGGCCCCAGCAGAGGGTATGCACCAACAGGATATCCATCAGCATGGGGAGGCCAAGCAAACTCCTACTTAACCCTTCCCGGCCTGAACAAGTCACTATTAATAGAGGCAAATACCTTCTCCAAGGATCTCTTTTGTTCCATAGTTTTTTGAAGTGCTGCTTGCGTGTGACTTGTAGCTTTGCCAAGTACTGCCTAAGAAAAATAAAAATAGGATCCGTAAATTAAATGTTAAGTTATTCTAACATATAAACTAAAATTCACATTTTCTTTTCCTTTTCTTTCTTCTTTCTTTTTTTGTAAGTACTGAGGTTTGAACTGCAGACCACTTTGCTGGTGTTCTTCCACTTGAACCATGCCTCCAGTCTGATTTTTGCTGCTTAGATTGGTGATAGAATGTAGCAGGCTTGTCTGCCCAGGCTGGCCCTGATCCTCTAGATCGCCGCCTTTTGAGTAGTTAAGATTAGAGGCATGAACCACCAGTGTCATTTTGAGATAATAGTCCAGACACCATGGGTGTGTGGTTCTTTTTTTTGGAGTATTTAAGATATTCTAGAATTAGCCAGGCAGCAGTGGCTCACACCTATAATCCTAGCTACTCAGGAGGCTGAGACCTAAGGATTGAGGTTCAAAGCCAACTGGGGCAGGAAAAGTCCTTGAGACTCCTATCTGCAATTAACCACCTAAAAACCGGAAATGGCTCTGTGCCCTGAAGTGGTAGAGTGCCAGCCTTGAGCAGAAAAGCTCAGGAACAGTGCCCAGGCCCTGAGTTCAAACCTCAGGACTGGCATACACACACACGCATACACACACACACACACACACACACACACACACGCACGCACACACACACACAAAAGCAAGTCTAAAATTAGATTGTAGTTATTGTTGTACAACTCAAAGTTTAGTCGAAGAAAAGTGTACTATAGTCCTGAAAAAAGCAAATGCCATACTACGTAACTGAAGAGCTGTTAAAAAATCTGTACCTAAAAAGTATTATATACTAATGTTCTTGTAATTACTATTAATTTAGATTTTGTAGAGTTTCATTTTAAGAACTGGAAAGGAAAAAGAAGAGAAGAAACCTAGCGCTTGCTGGAAGCCAGAGGCTCACGCCTGTGGTCCTAGCTACCCAGGAGGCTGAGACACTGCAGACTGGGTTCTCAGGCAAACAAATCTACTCTTTGTGTATGTGTCCCAGTCCTGGGATTTGAATTCAGGGTCTGGGTTCTGTCCTTGCATTTTGTTTTGGTTTATTTTTCTCAAGGTTACCACACTGCCATTTGAGCCACAGCTCCATTTCCAACTTTTTGGTGGCTAATTGGAGACAAGAATCTCACAGACTTTCTGGCCTGGTCTCACCACAAAATGCAGTTCACAAATCTCAGCCTCCCACGTAGCTAGGATTATAGGTGTGAACCACTGGCATCCAGTGACAAATCCACTCTTAACTCCAATTAACTGGCAAAAAGCTGAAAGTGGAGATATGGCTCAAGTGGTAGAGCACCAGCTAAATGAGAGACATTGAGTTTGAACCCTGGTACCGACACAGAAACACACACACACACACACACGTAATTATTAGAATGTACAAGTGATTTTTAAAAAGTGTAAAAATAAGTTCTTACCATGCTTTGAAGAATTTTCAGTGCTTCTTCTTTACCTTCAAGTTGTCTCTGAGATGCCTCAAGTTCAGTTTTTAAAATTTCTACTTCCTATAGACAGAAATAAAATTAAATCTTCCTGTGTGCAATACAGGCAAATCTGAAAGTTATCCCTTGGCGAGTCCATGTACCTCGACTCAGAGTACCTTCAAATGAGGTTGTAAATTCATCTAGACTTGGCAAGTGAACAGGTCAGCTATAATTGAAAGCCTACCAAGTATCAGACCAAATCTTTTTGCTTTTTCTCAAATAGAACACATAGCAAACAATATAGGAGGAAACTCTTTAGGCCGCATAAAATAATTGTGACTTATATCCTCCTAAACAATATGTCTTGGTCCTTGGCAAGATGAACATGACCTTATTAGGAAAGGCGGTCTTAACAGATATGTTTGTTGTTGTTGTTATGGTTGCTTTAGCAAAAGCTTGAGAAGCTAGGTGCCAGAGGCTCAGGCCTGTAATCCTAGCTGTTTAAGAGGCCGAGATTTGAGGCTCACAGCTCAAAGCCATCCCGGGCATAAAAGTCCATGAGACTCTTATTTCCAGTTAACCACCCAGAAGCCCGCAGTGGCGCTGTGGCTCATGTGGTAGAGTGCTAGCCTTGAACAGAAATGCTCAGGGACAGTGCTCAGATTCCGAGCTCAAGTCCCAGGACCCGTGCACAAAAAAGCTTGAGATAAATCAAATTTAACAGATTTAACTGAACCAAGGTAAGCTTTCAGAAGTGGAAGAGACTGACAAGAGCCCCACTGACTTTTTGATTTACTTTTATCTACTTGTTTATTTGTACCAGTTCTAGACTTGAGCTTCTGTTCTCCTTGGCTTTTTTGCTCAGGGCTGGCACTCTACTAGCCGCGCTATCCCTCCACTTCTGTCTTTTTGGTAGTTCACTGAGTTTTGAGAGTCTGGAATTTCCTGACTAGGTCGACTCTGAATTGAGATTCTCAGTGCTCAGCCTTCTAAATTGCTAGGATTACAGATGTGAGCCACCAGTCCTTGGTAGAAAGGCAAGAACACTGTAACTGAGGTAGAAAAACAGCTTGAGTGGTGGGTGTAGCTCCATCTCTGCCTGTGATTCTCGGCTCCAATGCTAGCTGGGCTGAACTTCAACCAGTTATTACAAAAACACACTCCTAAAGAAGGCCCTCCATCTGTGTGCATTTCCACAGACTCCAGAGACAGTCCCCAGGGCGGAGTTGCATTAGGCCGAATTTCTTTTCACAGAGGTAATCAGGTTACAGTGAGAAGAAACTGAATTCCATTGGGCCTGGATAATAATAATAACTGTTGTCCTTACAAAATGAGGGAAAGGTTTGGAGGGACACACAGGGCTAAAGGCCATGAGAGACAGAGGCAGAGACTGCATTTGTGCAGCTACCAGCAGTCAAGGACTGCCAAGGGTGCTGTAGTCACCAGACGCCAGGAAGAGACAAAGGATTCTCCTGGAAAGCCTTCAGAAGGAACACAGCCTGCCAAATCCTTGACTCCAAACCCCCTGCCGGGATCAACTTGTGCAGTTCTAAATCACCAGCTTTCCATACTGGGTTACAGCAGCTGTAGGAAACTGAGAGGGTGCTGCAGTTTGAACTCAGGGCTTCGTGACTACCAGAGTTCTCTCACTAGAGTTATGCACACACTCGGGTGGGCTTCCTCCCAGCTGCTGTGCTTACCACGCTGGGGCTCCTCGGAACCCTAAGAGATCCTGACTTCCAACAGGTAAAAGAAAGCTAGAAAGGGTGGGGACAAAGGGTGAACAAATGCAGCAACGGTCCTCCCTGGACGCCGCGTTGGGTGGGGATGAGAGGGAAAGACTGAGAGGCAAGGGAGGGGGAGCATTGTCCACAAAGAAACGCACTCTTGACCTAACGGGAACTGCAACCCCTCGGTGCTCTAGACATCGCCTTTATAGTAACAACATGCAAGTATTTTTAAAAGGTAGTTTGTTTATTATTTACTTATTCATTCATTCATTTATATTTGCCAGTCGTGGGGCTTGAACTCAGGGGCCATATACCCAGCCCCCTGAAAACTTTTTTGTTTGTTTTGTTTTTGTTTGTTGTTTTGGCCAGTCCTGGGCCTTGGACTCAGGGCCTGAGCACTGTCCCTGGCTTCTTTTTGCTCAAGGCTAGCACTCTGCCACTTGAACCACGGCGCCACTTCTGGCCATTTTCTATATATGTGGTGCTGAGGAATCGAACCCAGGGCTTCATGTATAGGATGCAAGCACTCTTGCCACTAGGCCATATTCCCAGCCCCTGAAAACTTTTGTATTAGCAAGAAGACATACCTCTAAAGTTTCACGAAGACGTTGCCTTAATTCTTCATTTGATAATTCTGAATTAGAATCTATTAGAGGGGGGAAAAAAACCTTCAATAACTTCTTTAGTTAAATATAGGACATTAAATACGTACGTTAAAATATTTCACAAAGAAAAAGACATCATTTTGAATTAAAAAAAAAACCTAAATAGGACTGTAATATAAAACGTACATGAAGAACTGGCTAATTTCTATATACAAACACAAATGTGTAGAAAAATGTGAATGTAAGTAAAAACAAGTAGCGTGTGTGTGTGTGTGTGTGTGTGTGTATGTGTGTGTGTCTTCTTGGGCTTGAACTCGGGGGCCTAGGGAGCATCTCTAAGCTTTTTTGTTCAAGGCTAGTGCTACAGCTCCACTTCTGGCTTTTTGATGGTTAACTGGAGATAGGAGTTTCATGAATTTTCCTGCCTGAGCTAGCTTGAACCACTATCCTCAGATCTCAGTCTCTTGAGTAGTTAGGATTACAGGCATGAGCCACTAGCACCAGGCTTCTAAATGTTTTTGATTTGCAGTTAGTTTAACCTGAGGACACAGAATTTATAAATTAAGAGGGCCAAATGAGGGAGGAGATAACAAATTGTACAAGAAATGTGCCCACTGCCTTACATATGAAACCCTCTGTACATCACTTTGATAATAAATAAGTAATTATTTTTTTAAAAAAGAGGGCCAACTGTATTTTCATGTTGCCCTAATTCATGTTTATTTAAACTAGGGAGGAGCTTCAGGAGGGGGTGGGTTTACAGAAGACTTACAGGTTATAGAAGCTTTTATGGGAGATTTGCAGGCTTACACAAGATTCGGCCAGACAAGAGCTGGTACACAATCTGCCAGACTCAACAGCAGATTTCCAGCAGAAATTCTGTAACATTCACTATAATATGATTCTGAATTTTAGGCTTTCTTTTCATGGAAGGGAACATTGCTTCTTGGTTATGATATATTAAAATGTTATTTGTTTAAGGTGAATAAACGCAGTCATGGTATTCAGTATACGTTATGTGGAAAATGAAATATGCAACTGTGGGCAGGAGTGGGAGGGGGAAACGGGGAAAAAAGGGGGAAGGGATGACATTGTCCAAAAAAGAAATGTATCCATTACCCGACTTGTAAATGGTAACCCCTCTGTACAACACCTTAACACTAACAATAAAATTATATTTTAAAAAAGCTGGGTGCTGGGCTGGGGATATAGCCTAGTGGCAAGAGTGCCTGCCTCGGATACACGAGGCCCTAGGTTCGATTCCCCAGCACCACATATACAGAAAACGGCCAGAAGCGGCGCTGTGGCTCAAGTGGCAGAGTGCTAGCCTTGAGTGGGAAGAAGCCAGGGACAGTGCTCAGGCCCTGAGTCCAAGGCCCAGGACTGGCCAAAAAAAAAAAAAAAAAAAAAAAAAAAAAAGCTGGGCGCTGCTGGCTCAGGTCTGTCATCCTAGCTGCTCAGGAGGCTGAGATCTCAGGATCACAGTTCAAAGCCAGCCCAAGCAAGAAAGTCTGTGAGACTCTAATCTCCAATAAAGTACTCCAAAAAAAAAACTGTAAGTGGTTCAAGTGGTGGAGCAGTAGCCTTGAGAGAAAAAGTTCAGGGACAGTGCCCAGATCCTGAGTTTATGACCCAGGACCTGCCAAGAAAAAGAGAGAGAGAGAGAGAAAGAGAGACAGACAGACAGACAGACAGACACAGAAGGTAAAAGAAGGGAAAGGAAAGGAAGGGAAGAAAAGAGAGAAAAGAAAACAAACTTCAGTGCCTTTGCCTAACTGTGAAAGACCAATAAATATGTGCTGGGGCTGGGGATATAGCCTAGTGGCAAGAGTGCCTGCCTCGGATACACAAGGCCCTAGGTTCAATTCCCCAGCACCACATATACAGAAAATGGCCAGAAGCGGCGCTGTGGCTCAAGTGGCAGAGTGCTAGCCTTGAGCGGGAAGAAGCCAGGGACAGTGCTCAGGCCCTGAGTCCAAGGCCCAGGACTGGCCAAAAAAAAAAAAAAAAAAAAAAAAAACAAAACAATAAATATGTGCTGACAGAGGGGGAGAGACAGGAGAGGACTGGAGGCGTGGCTCACGTGGTAGAGCACCTATCACTCGCTGAAATCCCTCGTAAGCATCTATTCCTCCTAAGCGACTGGTACGATAGCCGGGCATACGAGCGCGGCTGCTCTGGAGGAGAAGATCCAGCGTGCTTACCAGAGCTGCTCTGTCTCCCGAGACCGGAGGCTCCGCACCCCCGAGGACACGCGTCCCGCAGGCTGCCCTGCCTGCAAGGCTGACAGAGGGCTCCGCCGCCTTCTTCCCCCTGGCTTGGAAATGGAGGCGGGCCACGGGGCTTCCCGCTGAATCTCTTCCTGGACGTGGGCAAATGGGAGCCTTCTGCTTGGTAAATGCCACCAGGTCGTCCCCCGAGGCCATAGCCCAGATCGCCTTGGGTCATGTCATCCTCTTCTGCTCCCCAGATGGGCGCCTCCGACTCACCGGCCGACCTCGGCTCCTGGCTCATTAGCCACAGGTGGGCTTTATCCTGTGGGGAAACGGCCGTCTGGAGTTTGGAAAAATCAGTGGCAGTGGCGGAGATCCAGCCATGCCACGTCTGGAAGTTTAGCCAAAGATGGAGAATCAAGTTGAAGAGGTGTCTACACAGTTCACAACAGGCAGCCTCTGCATGGAGAAAGCGTGCCCCACGCAGATGCAAGCACAATGGAACACTGGCTAGCCTCCAAAAAAGCAGCTCACTCTGCAGTTTGGTGGAGCATGACAAATTGGATAACATTAAACCACATGAAGTAAGATAGGCACAGAAGACAAATGCCACATGATCTCACACGATGAATCTAGAACAACACACGTCAAAGAGGCCGAGGGGCCACGGGAGTGAGCGGGGGGTGGTCAAGGTGCAGAGTGCCAATGAGGAAAAAAGACAGCAGCTCCACAAGGGGAGCAATCTCCATTTGATTCTCCAGAGGACGAGCCAGTGTCTGACCCACTGTCTGGAACGCGATCCTTGTTAAGGCGGCTTTAATAAATGACCAAAAGAGCCGAGCGCTTAGGCTGCTAATCCAAACTACTCAGTAAGCTAAGGTCTGAGGATCACAGATCAAAGCCAGCCCAAGCAGTAAAATCCATGACTCCTGGGGCTGGGGAGATAGCCTAGTGGCAAGAGTGCCTGCCTCGGATACACAAGGCCCTAGGTTCGATTCCCCAGCACCACATATACAGAAAAACGGCCAGAAGGGGCGCTGTGGCTCAAGTGGCAGAGTGCTAGCCTTGAGCAAAAAGAAGCCAGGGACAGTGCTCAGACCCTGAGTCCAAGGCCCAGGACTGGCCAAAAAAAAAAAAAAAAAAAATCCATGACTCCTATTTTCAATTAAACAGAAAAAAGCCAGATGTGGAGATACGGCTGAAGCGGTAGAGCACCAGCCTTGAACAAAAAAAAAGCCAAGCAAGAGGGAGAGACCTTGAGTTCAAACCCAGTACAGTCAACAAACAATCATTTCAACAAGGAGGGCACCAGGCTACTGCGGCCTGCTCTTCTTTCCAAAGAAACAGACTCCTGACTAAGTGTGGGCAGAGAACTCAGTCCTGGGCCTGTCCCCTCCCGCACCACTGCAGTGGCCTCCGGGGCAGGGCCGGGCAGCTGGAGAGCTGGGGGCAGGGCAGGACAGGGCAGGACGCACTGGGAGGGCAGTTAGGACGGCTTTCACCATCGGCATTCCACATCGCCTCTGCTGTGCAATGGCTGTTTAGAAGTGGCTGACCTTGCTTCCTTTCCTCAAGTCTTGTTACACACACACACACCTGACGCTGAGCTTCAAGTCAGTGAAGAAAGAAAAAGAAAGCCGGGGGGGAGGAGCACACACAGGACCCGGGTGCAGGGGAGTGCAAAGGCTCACACGGGCAGTGAGCGTAAATCACAGTGTGCAAAGCATCTGCACAGGGCTCATGAACACGTCCCCACAACTGCATTCCCCAAGAGAGCTGCACCCACACCTGCACAGGAAGACGCACACCCATGTTGACACGTCACTCAACTTAGTAACCACCCAGGAAAACAGAGGGACCGGCTAACAGCCAAGAGGATCGCATTGACTGTATCCTAACTATGCAACGTGGTTGTAAAGTTCAGATAAGGCGAGCCAGGAAGCACATGCTACATGAGACAGGGTAAAGCTAAGGCATAACCACAGCAGATTCAGGGGTGTCTAGGGCGGGAGCTTCCAGGTCAAAGGGCATGAAAGAATGTTTGGAGACAAATTTGACCAGATTGGTAGTCAGATGGAAACTGATCCAGATGGGGGCTGGGAATATGGCCCAGTGGTAAACTGGGTGGTAAAGTGCTCACCTCATATACATGAAGCCATAGGTTCGATTCCTCAGCACCACATATATAGGGGGGAAAAAGCCGGAAGGGGCGCTGTGGCTCAAGTGGCAGAGTGCTAGCCTTGAGCAAAAAGAAGCCAGGGACAGTGCTCAGGCCCTGAGTTCAAGCTCCATGACTGGCAAAAAAAACAAAACAAAACAAAAAAGCCAGGCTGGAACATGGGCCAGTGGTAGAGTGCCAGCCATGAACAAGCAAGTGCAAGGCCCAGGACTGGCAAGGAAAAAACAACAACAGAGCTCCTGGGAAGCTGCTTAACTCCTCTACAGTGAAGTGCAGTCTCAGGCCCGTGGTAAGCATGTGGTGTGGTCAGAGGATGAAGCGCTTGCCTAGCGTGTGTAAGGCTCTGGTTCAGTGCCCAGCACCACACACATACACACGCGTACGTATGGTTTGTGGTCGGATTGGGAAACTAGAAGCAGAAAAAGAGAATTAGTCAACACCAGGGGAAACACGGCAAGAGGGAAATGTAAGCAATCACGGAGTTGGCTAAGGCTTTTTTTCATTTTGAGACAGTCTTGTCCCATTTCTGGGATTAAAGGAGTACAATACTATGCCCGCCTGCCGTTAAGGATATTTTGTAAAGCATCCTACATATATTCTCCTATCGTTGGTCTGCTTCCTGAAGCTCAGAGCCGAATGTATATTATGTTTTGGTGCCGGGCTCCTCAATCCCACAAGAAACCAGGTCCTTTCCTTCGTCCCTGCTGGCATCCCGTCTTCCGCTCAGGCTGCTTTTGCTTTTCCTGCCCCTTCTGCAAAGGTCCACGAGAGACACAAATGCAGCCGGACATCCCGCCAGCAATCCAAACACATGTGTTTCAAAAACACACCCAGTCTCCTCTCCACTCCCCAAATCTCTCCGATCCTCTGCTTTTTTCCCAGTCCTGGGGCTTGGACTCAGGGCCTGAGCACCGTCCCTGGCTTCTTTCAGCTCAAGGCGAGCACTCTGCGCCTTGAGCCACAGCGCCCCTTCTCTAAGTGTGGTGCTGGGGAATCGAACCCGTCCCCCCCCCCCCCCCCCGGTCCCCGTCCCCGGCGTCGGGGCGGCCGGCGCCTCGCGCGGGGCTGCAGCTCGCCGTGGCTCGGTCCGCACGGCCGGTAAGTCGCGAACGCGGTCCGTCCCGTCCTCGGTGCCCGCTCGGCGGGCGCCCACCGAGCGGAGACGCGAGCTCCGCGCGCCGCCACCCGGATCCGCACCCGGACGGACGCCCGCAGCCCTGGGCGCGCCGGCTCCAGGGCGGCCCGCACGGCGCGGGCGGAGGCTCGGGGGTCCCGGCCCCGGCGCTCACCCCGGCCCCCGGCGCTCACCTCAGCCCCCGGCGCTCACCCCGGCCCCCGGCGCTCACCTCAGCCGCCGGGCGGCCCCGGCCCCCGGCGCTCACCCCGGCCCCCGGCGCTCACCCCGGCCCCCGGCGCTCACCCCGGCCCCCGGCGCTCACCTCAGCCCCCGGCGCTCACCCCGGCCCCCGGCGCTCACCTCAGCCCCCGGCGCTCACCCCCCCCGGCCCCCGGCGCTCACCTCAGCCGCCGGCGCTCACCTCAGCCCCCGGGCGGCCCCGGCGCTCACCTCAGCCCCCGGCGCTCACCCCTGGCCCCCGGGCGGCCCCGGCGCTCACCTCAGCCCCCGGGCGGCCCCGGCGCTCACCTCAGCCCCCGGGCGGCCCGGGCGCTCACCTCAGCCGCCGGCGCTCACCTCAGCCCCCGGCGCTCACCCCTGGCCCCCGGGCGGCCCCGGCGCTCACCTCAGCCCCCGGGCGGCCCCGGCGCTCACCTCAGCCCCCGGGCGGCCCGGGCGCTCACCTCAGCCGCCGGCGCTCACCTCAGCCCCCGGCGCTCACCTCAGCCCCCGGCGCTCACCTCAGCCCCCGGCGCTCACCTCAGCCCCCGGCGCTCACCTCAGCCCCCGGCGCTCACCTCAGCCCCCGGCGCTCACCTCAGCCGCCGGGCGGCCCCGGCCCCCAGCGCTCACCTCAGCCGCCGGCGCTCACCTCAGCCCCCGGGCGGCCCCCGGCGCTCACCCCTGGCCCCCGGGCGGCCCCGGCGCTCACCTCAGCCCCCGGGCGGCCCCGGCGCTCACCCCTGGCCCCCGGGCGGCCCCGGCGCTCACCTCAGCCCCCGGGCGGCCCCGGCGCTCACCTCAGCCGCCGGCGCTCACCTCAGCCCCCGGGCGGCCCCGGCCCCGCGCTCCAGGCTCCGTCCCCGGCGGCGCCCGGCGGTCCAGCGCCCCACCGCGCCCGCGGCTCCCCCAGCCCGCTGGGCACCGCCCGCCCGCCCGAGGTTCAGATCCGAGAGCGACGGCCCTCCGCGGGCGTCGGGGGCCCGAGACCGAGAAGCGCGGCCGCGGCGGTCAGGGCGGACCAGGAAACCGGGAAGGCGCCGCGGGCCGGAAGGCGTGGCCGAGGCGGCGCCGGGGCCCCGGGGCCGAGCCCGCGAGCCCCCGGCCCCGCCCGCCGTGCCGGCCCTCCCCAGCCCCCTCGCCGGTCCTCGGATCCGCACGCCGCGGAGCCCAGGCGGCCCCGGGCAGGGGCGCTCCGTGCACGGCGGCCCTGGCACTGAGTAAAGAAGACAAACCCGCGAGCAGTCTCTGTCCCGACCCCGCGGGCTGGACGAAGCCGCTTCCTTCAACCCCACAGGCAGAGGGCCCGCGGGCGCGCAGCACGCCCGCCGCGGGGCGCCCCGGTCCCCGGTGCCGGCCACTTCCCCGCCGGCCACAGCCCCAGCCTGCAAGCTGCCAGGGGGTAAGGGCGGCTCCGAGGACAGCGCACCCGCCCGCCACGTGGGTTCAAAACCCGGCACCACTACCACCAACAACCAACAAGCCTGGAAGGGCCGTGGGCTGGGAGCGCTCCCCGCCTACACACGAGGCCCTGGGTTCGATTCCCCAGCACCACATCTACAGAAAACGGCCAGAAGTGGCGCTGTGGCTCAGGTGTCAGAGTGCTAGCCTTGAGCGGGAAGAAGCCAGGGACAGTGCTTAGGCCCTGAGTCCAAGGCCCAGGACTGGCCAAAAAAAACCAACAACCCAGAACTCTGGCTGAAGTGGCAGAGTGCTACCCCGGAGCCATGAAGCAAGGGGAGAGCGTCCAGGCCCCGAGTTCATCAAGCCCCAGTACTGGCACAACAAAATTAACTTTGGTAATGCACATAAAATTCACTGAAGTTGTACAACTGGGTTGAAGATGTGGCTCAAACGCAAAGCGCACATTGAACACGTTCAAAGACGTGTATGCCGTCCTCAGTCCCACTAATAAAATGTAGGACTGGAGGTAGGTCAAGAGGTTTATCATCTGCCTAGTACGCAAGAGACCCCAAGTTCAATCTCTAGTACCAAGAGGATATGTGTGTGTGTACCCATTGGATGAGATTTATTTACAAAGTAAATATTACATAACTTCTTTATTCTCAAGCCTTAGTTACGTTCATTATATCTGAGATTGTTCAGCTTTCTCATGGAGAAAAAGAAACCAAGACCTAAGTTTTTCGATTATCCATCTGCTAGACCTGTGACACGGATTTAATAAAACTGTACTGATTATTTGGGTGGTTTCTATGTAGTAGTGAGAGAGATATCAACATGAGTGACTAATATGGCTGGATAACAGTAGTTAAGAGTTATTATCTTTCATCCATTGCTGAATCCATTTCAAAATCTTATTTATATTATCCTCAAGCTCTTCTGGGTTATTGCTGGGCAGCTGATGCACAATTTCTTCTTTGTAGGATGCTGTGGCTTCTTCATAAAGAACTTGAAAAATCTCACACTGAATATTGTCTTTCAGTTTCTTCTCATTATAACCCCTGCAAAGAGAGGTTAAGCAAACAAAAAACTGAATACCGTCAACGGTAGTTTTAGGAACATACCAGAAACTGCACACAAGTACTTCTCACATTCCTTTTACCTAGAGAAAACAGATTAGTACCTGTATATATGAGCAACTTCCTTGACACAAGGCCAAACTAAAAATTATTAGACCAACATTTAAGTTTGTCTGAATACACCTTCCAGTTTGTAAGCTATTCAATTAATAATCAGCAAATAGATGAGTTATCTATATAGTATAAGCCATATTCTCAGCTGTGAGAACTTTAAAAAAAAAAAACAGCAATGGTCCTAAGTTCCAAAAGAAATAAACCAAATAGATGGCACACATAAAATGAAACAGATATGATAAAAATACTATGCACTCACTGAGCACTCAATCCCATAAAGGCCATTTGTACTTTAGTGATTTATTCATGCCTTTGTTTTTATCTACTTATAGCAATTTGTAATGAAATATTTAAACTGTCTTGATGGGGGAAAAAGGCATTCATCTGTCATATATTCTCTATTCTTCTTGTTCAGAACATTTCACTTTTTTAAAGTTTTTGGTGCTAAGGATTGGGCCTTGCATACACTCTGCCTCTGAGCTACAAACTCGAGCCTCTCTGCTTATCATTGTTAAAAAAAGATGAAAGGTTTTTTTTCCCACTGTTTAAGGAATTTTATTAAAGAAAGAATTTTATAATCCAAATTACATTTCCTCGCACAGTTATCAATTCTGTTACTTAGAACTGACATCCTAAAAAAAGATGAAAGTTTTAGGTCATTGCAAGCCAACTTTCAAGTATGCTTTCTTCTGTTTTTCTTTTGGCCAGTCCTGGGCTTGGACTCAGGGCCTGAGCACTGTCCCTGGCTTCTCTTTGCTCAAGGCTAGCACTCTGCCACTTGAGCCACAGCGCCACTTCTGGCCGTTTTCTGTATATGTGGGGAATCGAACCCAGGGCCTCATGGATACAAGGCAAGCACTATTGCCACTAGGCCATATCCCAGCCCCAGCTTTCTTCTTTTTTTGTAATGTCCATCATGGCGCTTGAACTCAGGGCCTGGGTGATGTCCCTGAGCTCTTTTGCTCAAGGCTAGCATTTTACCACTTGAGCCACACCTCCATTTTCTATTTTCGAGTGGTTAATTCGAGTCTCACGGGGACTTTTCTGCTTGTGCTGACTTTGAAGCTCAATCCTCAGATCTCACCCTCCTGAGTATTACAATCCTTCTGAGGGTTACAGGAACGAGCCACCAGCACCCAGTCAAGTATACCTTCTAAAAAATTGCTGGTCAGAGCTCCCTACAGTCACTGAGAACCACAAATTTTTAACCTGGCTTTAGGCAAAATTCTGGAGCTTGTTTCTAAGTTTGCCCTTTAACTCCCTTTAATATCCCCATAGTTTAGTGGGGAAAAGCTTCCCCCAAATTTTTTTCTGCCTAAAATAATGTTCTGCTGATGGGATTAACACAAATATATCTTAATGATCGTGAATTGCTGACTTAATCTTGTAAGGTTTTCATAAATTCTCCCATTCTTGATGTGGGGACAGTTTGAATGAGGAATGTTCAAGCAAAGAATGTTACAGGTTGGCTCTGCCCAGGAAGGTTTGATTAAAAAAAAAAATAGCATGGCTAAACAGGTTTTCCATTAGCATAACCTACTGAATCAAACTTTCAGCTAAGATGTTCATTTGCTCCTAAGTGCTCACCTGTGTCCTTACGGGTTTTATTAGGTTCAGAATGATAATAGATACTTAGTTTATAACAAGAGACTAAATAAAGTGATCATGTTTTCAAACAGAAGCTTTTTTCAGGGGCTGGGGATATAGCCTAGTGGCAAGAGCGCCTGCCTCGGATACACGAGGCCCTAGGTTCGATTCCCCAGCACCACATATACAGAAAACGGCCAGAAGCGGCGCTGTGGCTCAAGAGGCAGAGTGCTAGCCTTGAGCAGGAAGAAGCCAGGGACAGTGCTCAGGCCCTGAATCCAAGGCCCAGGACTGGCCAAAAAAAAAAAAGAAGCTTTTTTCATGACACTACTGGCTAATTCCAGGAAATCAGAATGAAAGTTCATATTAAGTTTTAAGAATGAAAATTTTTCCATTACAGAAAAAGAAGGAACAATTACACGAAACAAAAGAAGAGATGTCGGGCTGGGGATATGGCCTAGTGGCAAGAGTGCCTGCCTCATATACATGAGGCCCTGGGTTCGATTCCCCAGCACCACATATACAGAAAATGGCCAGAAGTGGCGCTGTGGCTCAAGTGGCAGAGTGCTAGCCTTGAGCAAAAGGAAGCCAGGGACAGTGCTCAGGCCCTGAGTCCAAGGCCCAGGACTGGCCAAAAAAAACAAAAGAAGAGATGTGTGTGTGTGTGTGTATATCACCTGATCTGGAAGGAACTGTTTTACAGTTACTAATCATAGAGGACATAAAAGTATTGTAGACTTGAGTGACAATGGACATTAAGGATAAGATCTCTATTTTATTTTATATTTCGGTTTTTGAAAAAAATAATTAAGAAAGCAAGAGGATGGGGTGAGGGGCTGGGAGGAAGGAAAGAGGGAGAAAAATGAGGAAGGAGATAACAGGTATGACAAGAAATGTATATGTACTCACTACCTTAAGCATGCAGCTGTAAGACCTTTGTACATCATCCTGACAATAAAAAAAATGCAATTTGTTCCTTTCTTACCTTGTTTCAAGTCTTTTGTACAAAATGCTGTTATCTGTTCTCAACACAAAAACTATATGAAACCAGCGTTCAGGGAAGAAATCACAGCCATGGTAATCAACAATAACACCACCATCTCTCATCTCATTTTCTAACTCATCCACTACCTGTAAGAAAGGATAAAAAAAAAAAAAAAGATTGAAGCCTTCCTTACAAAACCAAGGTCACTTTTACTACCAAGTCCAGCAAGTGCAGGTTTTATAGTTACTTACTCTATCTTCATCCAAAATGGGACAATCATACTCTTCATCATAGCCATCGTATAACTCCCCTAGAAAAGAACCACAGCGGCTTGTTAATACAGCATTTCCTAGTAACTTACATTAACTTCCTGTTAACACACATCATTACTTGCACAAACAGGAGGCTTCGTTTTGACACTTCCATATGTGACACATATCCCAATCAAACTCACCTCTTCCATCTCTCTCCCTGCTCCTTTATATATGCAGATAAAACTTTCTCCCTCATATTTATCTACATTCACTCTGTTTGCCCTCTCTCTTCCACAATTTTCACATAATTCTAGGCTTTAGGAATCATATTGTCAATTATCTTTTTTGTGTGTGTCAGTTGTGGGGCTTGAACTTTGGGCCTGGAAACTGTCCCTGAGCTCTACATCTCAAGGATAGCACTCTACCATTTGAGCCACACCACCACTTCCAGTTTTCTGGTGGTTAATCGGAGATAAGAGTCTCACGGACTTTCTTGCTCTGGCTAGCTTTGAACCACAATCCTCAGATCTCAACCTCCTGAGTCGTTAGGATTACAGGCGTGAGCCACAGCACCCAGCTCAATTATTCCTTTAGATGCAAATATAAAGAGCAATATTGATCATTTGTCTAGAAAAATATGGATAACATGCTCAAAACGTTTTTCTAAGCCATATACAACAGACCAACTGCTAACATCATATTGAATGGAGAGAAACTTAAATCATTCCCCCTAAACTCAGGAACAAGACAAGGATGCCCACTCTCCCCACTTCTTTTCAACATAGTGCTGGAATCCCTAGCCATAGCAATAAGGCAAGAGGAAGACATCAAAGGGATCCACATCGGCAAGGAAGAAATCAAGTTATCCCTATTCGCAGACGACATGATCTTATATCTGAAGGACCCAAAAAACTCAGTTCCCAAACTCCTACACCTACTAAACCATTTTGGCAAAGTAGCAGGATACAAAATCAATCCACAAAAGTCAGCAGCTTTTCTGTACATCAGCAATATACAAACAAAAGAAAATTATGGAAACAATTCCATTTACAGTAGCCAAAAAAAAGAATAAAGTACCAAGGGATCAACTTAACCAAGGACGTGACGGACCTATTTAATGAAAACTATAAAAATCTAATAAGGGGGGCTGGGGATATGGCCTAATGGCAAGAGTGCCTGCCTCGTATACATGAGGCTCGGGGTTCGATTCCCCAGCACCACATATACAGAAAACCGCCAGAAGTGGCGCTGTGGCTTAAGTGGCAGAGTGCTAGCCTTGAGCAAAAAGAAGCCAGGGACAGTGCTCAGGCCCTGAGTCCAAGCCCCAAGACTGGCAAAAAAAAAAAAAAAAAAAAAAAAACTAATAAGGGAAATCAAAGAAGACACAAGGAGATGGAAAGACCTCCCATGCTCATGGGTAGGCAGAATCAATATAGTGAAAATGGCCATATTGCCCAAATTGTTATACAAATTCAATGCAATCCCTATCAAAATCCCAGTCACATTCTTCACTGAAATAGAGAAAGTAATCCATAAATTCACATGGAACAGCAAAAGACCTAGAATAGCCAAAGCAATTCTAGGCAAAAAAAGCAGCACAGGAGGTATCACAATACTTCAAGCTCTACTACAGGGCCATCATAACAAAAACAGCCTGGTATTGGTATAAAAACAGATCGAGGGCTGTGGATATGGCCTAGTGGCTAGAGTGCTTGCCTCGTATACATGAGGCCCTGGGTTCGATTCCCCAGCACCACATATACAGAAAATGGCCAGAAGTGGCGCTGTGGCTCAAGTGGCAGAGTGCTAGCCTTGAGCAAGAAGAAGCCAGGGACAGTGCTCAGGCCCTGAGTCCAAGGCCCAGGACTGGCTTAAATAAATAAATAAATAAATAAATAAAATAGCCTTCTTAAAAAAAAAAAAAAACAGATCGAAAGACCAATGGATTAGAATTGAAGATCCAGAAATAAAACCACACTCTTACAGTCAGCTGATATTCAACAAAGGAGCTAAAGACATACAATGGAATAAATATAGCCTCTTCAACTACTGGTGCTGGGAGAACTGGGCAGCCATATGCAGAAAACTCAAAGTAGACCCAAGCCTATCACCATGCACCAAGATCAACTCAAAATGGATCAAGGACCTCAACATCAGACCTGAATCCTTGAAACTACTGAAGGACAGAGTAGGAAAGACGCTAGAACTTATAGGCACAGGAAGGAACTTCCTGAATAGAGTCCCAGGGGCACAACAAATAGGGGAGAGACTCGACAAATGGGACTACTACAAATTAAAAAGTTTCTGCACAGCTAAGGACATAGCCACCAAAATAGAAAGACAGCCCACCATATGGGAAAGGATCTTTACCAGCACAGCAACAGACGAAGGCCTAATATCTGTCATCTACAGAGAACTCAAAAAACTAAGCCCCTCCAAGCCCAATAAACCAATTAGGAAAATGGCAAAGGAGCTAAAGAGACTTCACAAGGGAAGATATAAAAATGGCAAAGAAACATATGAGGAAATGTTCAACATCCCTGGTAGTAAAGGAAATGCAAATAAAAACAACCCTGAGATACCACCTCACTCCAGTGAGAATGGCCTATACTCTGAACTCAGGCAACAACAAATGCTGGAGAGGGTGCAGGGAAAGAGGAACCCTTCTCCATTGTTGGTGGGAGTGCAAATTAGTACAACCACTTTGGAGAACAGTATGGAGGTTTCTCAAAAAGCTCAATATAGACCTACCCTATGACCCAGCCATACCACTCCTAGGCATCTATCCTAAACAGGTCCCAAGATATCAAAAAGACATTTATACTTCCATGTTTATCGCTGCACAACTCACAATAGCCAAAATATGGAAACAACCCAGATGCCCCTCCACAGACGAATGGATCCAAAAAATAGGGTACCTATACACAATGGAATACTACATAGCGATTAGGAATGGTGAAATATTGTTATTCGCAGGGAAATGGTCAGAACTCGAACAAATAATGTTGAGCGAGACAAGCCTAGAACACAGAAAACAAAGGGGCATGATCTCCCTGATATATGACTGTTAAAAAAGGGAGACGGAGAGACAGTAGAGACCAGGTCTGTGAAACCAAAAACTGCTTGTCAAATAGTATTCCCCACAGGATTGGGGCAGCGACCCAACAGTATGTAACTAAAACTAAACAACTACTCAACATATAAAGGTCAAAAATTGACCTCTCAGGGGAATACAATAGCTCAAAAGCTAGGTATGTACATTCATATAAGACTACTGTCGACATATGGTCTAATATCGACATTACATTTAAAGCCCTAGGCGAACTTTCTTGGGTGTGGCCACATGGCTACTGTATATGTTCTTGATACATTGTGTATTGTATGTGTATGTCTACCTGACCTAGAGAAGGGATAGAAAAACAGGGTGTAAGATATCACAAGAAATGTACACACTGCCCTACTATGTAACTGTACCCTTTTTGCACAACACCTTGTCAAAAAAAATTGTGTTCAATTAATAAATTAAATTAAAAAAATTTTTAAAAAACAACACGTTTTTTCTGCTGGGTGCTAGTGGCTCACACCTGTAATCCTAGCTACTCAGGAGTCTGAGGTCTGAGGATCATGGTTCAAAGCCAGCCCAGACACGAAAACTTGAGACTTTATCTCCAAATAACCATTGGAACTGGAAGTGGCACTGTGGCTCACGTGGTAGAGCACTAGGCTTTGGGCTGAAAGAGCTTAGGGACAGTGCCCAGGCCCTGAATTCAAGCCTCATGACCAACAAAAACAAAAACCCAATCTTTTTCCTGTTGTTCACGTTTGTTTTTTGAGACAGAATCTTACTATGTAGCTCAGGTTTGGCCTCAAACTTATGACTCTCCCCAGCTTCAATCTCCAAAGTGTTAAGGGTTACAGTCAGATAATTTAGGCTTACTTGAAACTAAAATATCAAAGTTGAAATCAACTAAAAGGAATAAGTAGGCCAGGCGCTGGTGGCTCATGCCTGTAATACTAGTAACTCAAGAGGCTGATTTCTGAGGATGGCAGTTTGAGTCCAGCCCGGGCAGGGGAGTTCATGAGACTCTTTTTTCCAATTAAGCACTCAAGAGGCAGGAAGCAGAACTATGGCTTAAGTGGTAGAGCACTAGCTTTGAGTAACAAAGACCAAGAACCCACGCCCGAGTCCAAGTCCCTGACACAAAAATAAATAAGTGAATATAATAAAACAGCCAACATCAGAAATTTTGAGGTTATTAGAAGAGGGTAACATTTGCTTTGAGTTACACATTGGTATGAAGAGGGAACATATGAACAGGTAAAGAAACATCCTCGGATGCATTAAAAGCAGATTAAGTTCCAGATGTTTAAGAATATACTTCTCAGCAGCAACCTTGGGTTCTTGGTTCCAGAAGTAAACTCCCTGTTAATGAACTTCACTTTTTTCATGAGGCTTGGGAAAGATGTACTTTGGGGTTTATATTCAGATGTCCCTGAACATGATTTGTGTGTGTGTGTGTGTGCATACTGGTCCTGGGATCTGGGTGCTAGCTATCTCTGAGCTTTTTTGCTCAATGCTAGTGCTCTACTACTTAAGCCACAGCTCCACTTCCAGCTTTTCTGGTTGTTAATTGGAGACAAGCATCTCACAGACTTTCCTGCCAGGGCCAGCTTCAAACTACAATCCTTACATCTCAGCCTCCTAAAGCTACGATTATAGGTGTGAGCCACTGACACCAGGCCTGGATATAACCTTTACTTCCAAATTCCCAGCATCCTCCAAAAGCCATTCTTCTTGGAGGGATCGTCTTAAGAAGGCAAAACAAGGATGAAGGAAGCTGTAAGAAGATAAATTTAGGACTAAGGGTAAGCATAAGTGTTACTAAGTTCAGCATATGGTAAGGCTCTAGGTTTAAGCCAACACAAAATACAAAGAAATGAAAAGGCTAATTAAAGCACAAAAGCACTGAGCTCTCGCTTAGCATTTTCTTTCAAAGCTTGAACCACACATCTACTTCCAGCTTTTTGCTAGTTAATGAAGGATTAAGTGTCTTTCAAGACTTGGACTGCTCTGCTGACTTTGAACCTTGGTTCTCAGTTCGAGACCGTAATAGCTAGGATTAAAAGTACAAACAGCACCCAGAGGCAAGTTTAAATTTAATATGTAAGAATCACAACTGGCTTTAAGGAAGTCTTATTTCAGGAGATAGAACATACCAATTACCTTCATTCCTTAGTTAAAGGTAGGCTTAAACCATACTTTAGCCAACTGTAAGAAAATGCTCTGGAGTCTTCTCACTCTTACCTCCCTCCCCCACTTTTTTTTTTTTTTTTGGCACTGGAGATAAAACCCAAGGTGTTGCACCACGCTAAGCAAATGCGCTACCATTTTAACATTTTTTCCCCCTACTAATTCTGAGCTTGAACTGGGGGCCTAGGTGTTGTCCTTAAGATTCTTTTGCTCAAGGATAGTGTTCTACCACTCAAGCCTCTACTTCTGGCTTTTTTCATAGTTTATTGGCGATAAAAGACTCTCACTTCACAAACTTTCCTGCCTAGCCTGGCTTCGAACCTTGATTCTCAGATCTCAACCTCCTGAGTAGCTAGGATTATAGCCATCAGCCACCAGTGCCATCAGCATTGGTACTTTATTATTAACTCTGGTGGAGGTACTGGAGCTTGAATTCAGGGCCTCTTTTTCCACTCATTGCTGGTGCTCTACCACTTGAGCCACCTTCAAGTTCTGGCTTTTTTTTTTTGCCAGTCCTGGGCCTTGGACTCAGGGCCTGAGCACTGTCCCTGGCTTGTTTTTTGCTCAAGGCTAGCACTCTGCCACTTGAGCCACAGCGCCACTTCTGGCCATTTTCTGTATATGTGGTGCTGGGGAATCGAACCCAGGGCTTCATGTATACGAGGCAAGTGCTCTTGCCACTAGGCTATATCCCCAGCCCCAAGTTCTGGCTTTTTACTGGATAATTGGAGATAAAAGTCTGGCAGATTGGTTTGTCTAGGCTGGCTTCAAATCACCATCCTCAGATCTTATAGAAACATCTGTAACTTGTCTTGTCTGGAGGACCTGTAGAATGATTCTGGGCATCCCAGTGCCTCACGGACTACTGTGACCAGATCAGTCAAAAAAGTAAACTGTCCTGGTAGGAGAAAAACGTGTTAACAAGTCAGGAAACAATCTAAAGCTTCACGTGTAGACGAAGGTGCTATTTCCTTTTATTGGCAGTACTATCGTATGAACTCGGCACTGAAATTGCCGGGCAGGTGCCCTGCAGCTTGAGCCATCCCTCCAGCCCACCATGCTATGATTATTTGCCTAGGCCATTGTGGACCATGATCTTCCCATTTATGCTTTCAGACATAGCTGGGATAGAATCTGTGGAGCCCACCAGACAGGGGAGACTTCCTCCAGATAACCACCAAAAAGCAGGAAGTAGAGCTGTGGCTCAATGGTAGAGCCTTTAGCAAAACAACTCAGTGGCAGGGCCCAGTGCCCAGGGCCCAGGGCGTGTGCACACACCCCGCACACTTGAACGTACAGATGAAATTATTTTTTTCCTTTTGAAACAGGATCTCACTGTTACCAGGGATGGCCTGGGAACTCCTGTGCTCAAGCGATTGTACTGCCTCTGCTTACTGAGAAGCTACAAGTACAGGCACATGTCACTGTGCTCAGCTTTTTGGATCCAGTTGGTTGAGTCCTTGGATATGAAACCCTCAGAAGGCCAATAATACCGCAAAATTCAAGAATACCTATTACAGTTGACCATTCTATGTAGTAATCATGAATACTGCATTATTTCCTATTTCAATTCCTTGACCCAAAGATTACCAAAATCCTAAAAAATAAGCGAAAATAGACATCTATAGCAAATTAATTTTAACAATGTTTCTTAAGCCAGATACCAGTGGCCTACACCTATAATTGTGGATACTTAGGAGTCTGAGATCTGAGGATCAGTTCAAAGCCACCCTGGGCAGAAGCCTATGAGACTTATTTCCAATAAACTACTAAGAAAGCCCAAAGTGGAGCTATGGCTTAAGTGGTAGAGCCCTAGCTTTGAGTACAAAGAGGCTAAGGGACAGCATCCAGGCCCTGAGTTCAAGTCCCACAACTAGGGAAAAAAGTAAACAAAATTGAAATCCTTCTCTTTTTAAAGCATTTCCAATAAATTAGTAATACAGTCATCTGGGAATTATACTGTGTTAATATTCTGGCTCCAGGTGTTGTACCAACAGGATAAACAGCTGACACAAACCTAGGATATTAAGGGGCTTTTCTGGCAGAAGTTCTAAACAGATATGAAGCAGTTAACTAGGCAGGGATAAAAGGAGGGAAGACTATTTGAGAGTTTCTTCAAACCATGAGAAATAGAATCTAGGAGCTGATGGCTCAAGCCTGTAATCCTAGTACCTCAGAAGGCTGAGAACTAAAGATATGAGTTCTAAGCCAGTCCATGCAGGAAAGTCTGTGACTCTTATATCCCATTAGCCAGCAAAAGCTGAAAGTGAAGAGGTGGTTCAAGTGTTAGAGCACCAACCCAAAGTGGAAATGGAGAGCAGGAGTCCCTAATTTAACTCCTAGTACTAGTGCCAAAAGAGTAGAAGAAACAAAAAGGAGAAAGGGAGGGGAGGAGAGGGAAATGGGGGGGAGAGGAGGAAAAGGAAAGGGGATGGAGGTGGAGAGAGACAGTGCACACACTGGGCATGGGTAGCTCACACAGAATCCTATCTACTCAAGTGCTGAGATTGGAGCATTGCAGTTAGAAGCCAGATTGGGCAGGAAAGTCCTTGACACTCTAGTAGTTTAAGAGAAAGAAATCAGGACTAAAGGCCTTGAGGCTGCATTGAAGAGTAACATTTAGCTGGGCAGCAAGCAGCGGCTCCTATGTACTCAGGAGGCTGAGACCTGAGGACTGAGGCTCAAACACAGCCAAGGCGGGGAAGTTGTCACACTCTTTTCTCCAACAGAGAGCCTTGCACAAAAAAGGTCAGCACCCAGGCCCAGAGTCCAGGCCCCATGCTCAAACCACCCCCCCACCCCCCAAAAAAATTCAGGTGGCAGCAGTGGTCACCCTGTAATCCTACTCAGGAGGCTGAGACCTGAGAATCACGGTGAAGCAGCCAAAACCTAGGAGAGGTGTGGCTCAGGTGCAGACTGGCTCATAGCATCAGCAACACAACAAAAATGTTTAAAGCAGAGCTGTAAAAAAGGATACTGGAAAAAAGTAATCAAATAAAAAGGAAAGAAATGAAGATGTCAATAATCCTTAGTATACTAAAGGGGTGGGGTGGATAGAAAACCTAGAAAATTGAGAAACTGAGGACAAATCTAAACAGATGAGGATTCATAGGAATAAAAACCCTGACCAAGTAGTCTCTCCAAACAGAAATCAGTTACACTTGAACCATCTGAGAAAACATATTGTTAAGACTGATTAAATATCTGAAGGCACAAACAGTAACACTCTTTTAAAACAATGAATGTTAACTTATTTCCTTCTGGTAAGGAGGGGGAAAATGCTTTTAAAAACATACTGCCAAAGTACCAACATCTAATTGATAAATAACAACTTTATTTTTTACATATAAAGGCTGAAGAAAAACCATTTCTAATGCTATTCAAGAAAACCAAACATGTCAATTGAAAAGTACAGTTCACTATTAAATACTATTTATAAAGTTTCTAAAATACAACTTGAAAACATCCAACATGCTTGTTAACTTCAGTACAATGGATTCAAGTCCAAGAATACATGTTCCATGCATCAAGGCTAGATTACAAAGTATCATAGTCATCCTCATCGTCGTCATCATCCTCATCCTCATCCCGTTTTCTTTTCAACACATTTGATGACTCATTGGTTGTATTTTGTGACACCATATTAGTGGTAATAAGAATGTTTTTGGAACCAATTAATGACGGATTGATCAGAACATTCTGAACTGCTGATGTTGCAGGGATGGATGCCTTTACAGCAGGGGTCTGAGAAGCAGGCATTTGGACTGTAAATCTTTGCCCTGTGAGGGACATTGGAGTCCCCACTTTAGTGGAAACGGACATTGTTTGTGGGGTTGGTGTGCCCAGGGTGGGAGTACTTGGTCTGCTACTAACTGAACCAACACTTAGCCGTGGAACGGTTATTCTTCCTGCAGGAGTAGATGCCTTTTTTTGTAAAGATTTAAGCCTATAATTTGGAGCTGTTAAGCAATATCTATCAGGTGGCAACCTAGGACCTGAATATGGTTTGATCAATGGCAAAGGGGTTTGATTTCTTTGCCTTGCAATATCTAACAGAAAATCTCTTGGGGGAGGAGAAGTGAAAGATTGGTCAGCCCGACACTGGATGGCCAATCGTACATCATCTGCATCAACAGTGGCTTTCTTGGCATGGCTTGAATAAATCTTAGCATCATCTAGAATTGTGGTCACATAACGAAAAGCAAACTCCAACATCTGATTTATAACTCTTGGCTCATATTCTGTAATCCCCATATCCTTCAGGATTTGTGCCATCATCTGTGCATCTTTCGGCATGCTCTTGGGAGAAGCCATCTTGCCAGACTCCATGATATCCCGGTGATCAGACTTTAGGTCATTTAAAAAAAATATGTACATTAGATCAAACCGAAATTATTTTAGCAGCAAATGTTAGGTACTTAACATTTTAAAATTACTTAAAAATGTTTAATAAAGAGTTTCCTTGGCTTAAGTGTATTGAGTTCCTGCTCTATAAATTGTAGAACATAAAAAGATGAAGACATAAATAAATGGGACAGTGCCCACATCCTGAGGTCAAGCCCTAGGACTGGCAAAAAAAATAAAAACCTAAAAAACAAGCATATCCTATTGCCCGAGCTCAAAATAATCTGTCTTTTCTCTAAGATTAAGAATACGCTCAGTCTCATTCTCCTGCCTCTTTATATTGAGATTCTATCTAATCTTTTCATGGAACTCTTTTCTAGTATCAGTTCTAAATAACTGCTAGTTGGCAGTAGGGGAGGGAAACTGGTCAGTGGTAGGATGAACAGCACTAAACATTGTATCTTTAAAATTTCCTGTGGCTCCCATGAAGTCCTCTGTTTGTGTGTGCTGATACCCGGGTTAGTACTCAGAGCCTCATGCTTCCTCAACTTGCCTGTCATTTTATCACTTGAGCCAGTTTGCGGGAGATGGGAGTCTCCTGTACTTTTCTGTCTGGGTTGGCCCCTCATCCTTCGTGCTTGGATTCAGGTGTGAGCCTGTCCACCTTTAAAATCCTTAACAAACTCATCTTTCTCCTACTTGTACTCTCTTGTAACAGCTAGCAGTACTAATACTCTACAACCTGATTTTAAAAAACAAAACAAAACCCCAATACCAAAGCATCCCTTACCTTCTCGGGCTAAATCACCCACACTAATGTACTTCAGTCCTGATCTTGAGGCAAGTTCTTTGCCTAGTGTGGTTTTTCCAACCCCTGGTGTACCTGTTAAGGCAAGCCACAAAAAATACTTTATCAAATATTTACTTGGACTTCAGTCACCTTCAGTTCTTAGCCACCAATATGAAAATTGCCCCAATCAACAACATATAAGAATATACACACTATGATATAACCAAAACTTCACAGAGGGGGCTGGGAATATGGCCTAGTGGCAAGAGTGCTTGCCCGTATACATGAAGCCCTGGGTTCAATTCCCCAGCACCACATATTCAGAAATGGCCAGAAGTGGCGCTGTGGCTCAAGTGGTAGAGTGCGAGCCTTGAGCAAAAAGAAGCCAGGGACAGTACTCAGGCACTGAGTCCAAGCCCCAGGACTGGCAAAAACAAACAAACAGAAACTTCACAGAGGGGCAGCCTGTGTGTCAAAATCTCATTCTGTATGTTATTCTCCTGGCATAGGGCTCAGAAGATTTTGATGTCAATACAATTTTGACTGTCACCAACATGAACTTCCCAGAATAAAATTAGCAAGCTTACATCAACTACCATCAGTTATTGTTGTTCTAATTAAAAGAGAAATGTTAATGGGAAAAAAAAGAGCAGATTAAGGGCTGGGAATGTAGCTCAGTAGAAGAGTTTAGTGCCTAGTACCACCACCAAAACAAAACAATAACCCACAAAAAAACAAACAACCCCCACCCAAATCCTCAAACATTAGCTCATTAAGGCTCCTACCATCTCCCCTTTCCCATGTCCTTCCATTGAAACCATCTTCTTAAACATGTTTCCGAAAGAAGCCTTGCACAGGTGTTATGTATAGAGAAAAGGATATACGGTATCTAGTGTACGTGTGCATCCATGTATTCTATGTACATCTATGAATCCATCACATGTTCTCTTTTGCCTAAGTGGCAAAACTACATTATTCTTTACTTCCCTTTTATATCTAATACAATAACATTCCAAAATATGCAAATCAACAGCATGTTACAGCCACTTAAATTTCACCATTATAATGAAAATTCAAAGTTTCACCTCAAATTTGCTACAACACATTTAGCTTAAACTTGGGATTTAATGTACATACATGTGTACTGGGGATTGAGCTCAAGGCCTTTTGCTTGGCTTTCACTCGAAGTTGGCGCTGTACCACTTAGACCACACTGTGGCTTCCCCTTAAGAGTCTCAGAGACTTTTCCTGCCACAGGCTGGCTTTGAATCACTATCCTCAGATCTCAGAATTCAGAATAGTATGAGCTTTTTTTTTTTTTTATTGGTGGTGGGACCAGAATTTGAACTCAGGGTCTCTGGAGTGCTTAGACAGGTAATCGTATCATTTGAGCCATCCATATCCCCAGCCCTTATTTCTTTTTAAGCTGCATTGTTAAACTTACTCAGGAGGCTAAGAGCTAAATATCAGTGTTCGAGGTGGCCAGGGCAGCAAAGTACGTGACTGCTATCTCCAGTTAGCCAGCAAAAAGCCGAAAGTGGAGGTGTGGCAGAGCGCTAGCCTTGAACAGAAAAAGCAAAACGAGAGCGTGAGGCCCGGAGTTCAAGCCCCAGTACCAGAGTACAAAAACAAGAACTGTGTCGCTTAGAGTCTTGGGCTTCCTTAACGGCTCAAAGTGTGCTTTATTTCCACAGAGCATCTTTATGGAGGCACACCGTCTACGCCCATTCATTTTTTGTAAATGACCTGAGTGATACTACTAACAGCTACAACTTAGAAGCACGTTTAGAGTTCAAAGACCACCAAGAACATGAAGTCGATGGACGCCATGGCGTTTCCCAGGTACGGGAAATGGTTCGGAAGCGCTACGCCCGGACGCCGCCACGGGCCTAGACGCTTCACCGTGTTCCCACGTCAGAAAGGGCGGCGATGCGGGGCGGCCGGGACGTTACCAACCCGCCCCGACACGGCCGAACGCGCGCACGCGCTCAACAAACCCAGGCTCGTTCCCGAAACCTGACTTCTGAAGTGGTGTGCGTGCGTGTGCGTGCGCGTGCGCGTCCTTCACACGCAAAGGAAAAGTGCGGGAGCCGATCCCGCGAGGCCTGAGGAAGGAGGCACAAACACGGCCTCTCACCGCCAGCCTCACGCGAAGGACGCCCGCCCCAACGGCCGCCGCCCGCCGGGCCCGGGCCTCCCCCAGCCCCCCCCGCCCGCCGAGCCCCCCACCCCCCCTCCACGCGCCCGCCGGGCCCGAGCCCCCACCCCTCATCCGCCGCCTCTACACGCCCGTCGGGCCCGGGCCTCCGACAGCGCCCCCCTCCACGCGCCCGCCGGGCCCGAGCCGCCCTCCCCCCCCACTTCCAACACGTCCGCCAGGCCCGAGGGCGCCCCCTCCCCCCGCCCGCCGGGCCCGAGCCCCCTCCCTCCAGTCAGGCCCGAGCCACCCCCCCCATCCGCCGCCTCTACACGCCCGTCGGGCCCGGGCCTCCCCCAGCCCCCCCCGCCCGCCGAGCCCCCCTCACCCCCCCCTCCACGCGCCCGCCGGGCCCGAGCCCTCCCCCCGCCTCCCCCCGCCGGCCGGGCCCGAGGTTCCCTCCCCCCACCTCCCCACGCCCGCCAGGCCCGAGCCCCCCCACATTCCCCCCTCCACACGCCCGCCGGGCCCGAGCCCCCCCACATTCCCCCCTCCACACGCCCGCCGAGCCCGAGCCCCCCACATTCCCCCCTCCATACGACCGCCGAGCCCCCCCCCCCACGCCGCGGCACGCGGCCTCCTCAGCCCCGCACCGCAGCCTCGGCGTCCCACAGCCGTCGGCGCCGTCGCGCGCCCCGCCGCCCAGCCCTGCCCCGCCGCGCGGCCTAACCGGTGAGCAGGATGTTGGGGCGCCGCATCCTCCGGCCGCGACGACTCCGAGTGCCCGGCGCGCGGAGCGGGCGGAGCCGGGGCGGGGCGGGGCGGGGCGGCCGCGGCGCCTGCAGCCCCGGGGTCCTCGAGGCCCCGGCCGACGCCCGCTCCCTCCTCTGCCTGCCCGCCACCGGCTGTCGCTTACCCAGCCCGCTGCGATACGCTCTGGTCCGAAGCAGTGGGCAAAATAATAATAAATTATAATTAATAATAATCACAATAGTGAATCCTTTCCTCGTTTTCCGGTCAGGCAGCTCGGCGGACGCCTACGGCGCTCGCCCCCCTCCCCCCCGCCCCTCAGCGTGCGTCGCGGAAGCGCCGGGCACCGTCGCAGGACCCCAGGCGGCCGGACCTCCGGGAGGCCCGGCGCTGAGCCGGTCGCGGCCCGGGTGGCTGGGTGCTGTCTTCCGCCGGGCGCCGAGCTCGGCCTCCTCCGCTCCTGTCCGCCCACGAAGGAATGCGGCTCCGGGAAAGTAAGGCGGCCGGCGCTGCGTCTTTATCAGTGTATCTCAGACGCGGGTACCGCCCCCGCCCCCTCCTCCCCGGGCTCGGGTCGCTGCTGCTCTCGGCCCGCCCAGCCCGTCCGAGGGGAGCGTCCCGCGGACTGCAGGCTTTCCCGGGAGGGATGGACCTAGTGTCCCCCGGACTGCGTGCGCCTGCGCGCGCGTGCGTGCTGGGGGCGGGGGGGGGGGGCGGCGGGTCTGCGGTCGCTTGCTAGGTCTCTTCGGCCCCTGACGTCTAATCTCCGGGTGTCAGGGACAGCTGCCTCCTCCTCCTGAAAGGAGGGGATGGTCAGGCTTGTCTCCTGAGAGTCGTTTACTGCGACCTGCCATTCATCTTTGCCCGGCATACCGTTAGGCAACTCCAAAGCTCAGGCGTGGACTTTTTCTTTTCCTTTCTGGTGGTTGGGGGGGGGGGCGGGGGGGCCCCCGGAGGCCCCCGCTGGCGGGGCTTCACGGTCATCCACGAGCCTTGGCTCTATAGGGTTGCGGTGTCGCACGGCTTAGGCCCAGAAGCCTTTTGCGGCTAATTTGAATTCGCTTTCACTAGTTGTGTTTACTGTTTTCCAGAAGCACTTAAGGACATTAAAGTTGAAGAACAGTATTGCCAATGAACGTTTCTAATGTCACATAAGGAAGACGATTATAGAAAAGATTTAAGCCCAAAGTAGATGATCAGTCTGATTTCATTGTATTTTGCTCTCGAGCTTGGAGAAGAAATTAATTTGCAATTATAACTTGAGATGAGCAAGACTTCAATTCTCAGTATTGAAAACTCACATAGGATTGTCTAATTTCGTTTTGTGACGAACAGTAGGTACACAAATGTTACTTTATGTTCATGTGAAAAACGTTCCGTTTATACCACCACAAATTATTTGCCATAAGGTTATGGTCATTAAATGTAACTTTTTAAATTAAAAGTTGTTATTATAAAGGTGATTTACAGAATGTTTGCAGTTACATAAGTCAGATATAAAAGTAAATTTTAGCAGTTTGAATTTTTCCCTTATCTTTACTGTGTTCTTTTCCATTTGATCTTTCCTTTGTTGTTGACTATATAGTACACATGCTGATTGCTATAATTCTGTATTTTCAGTTTTTCTTTAACCTGAGGTATTTTTCCTCTCATTCCCCCAGGTGAATTATATCTTAATATATTACCACTTTTATACTATGGATGAAAACTACTAAAGTTTATAATGTCAAAAATTGTTCTTAGACCAAAGGTGTCTTCCACAAAGGTATGAAACATTGAAAGTGCCATGTAATAACTGCAGAATGAATGACAATTTTTTTGTGGATGTTCTTAGTCACTTATAATTGCTATCAAAGTTTTGGTACTTAGCATCTGTTGTAATTAGTGATCTAAAGTTTACCATACGATATAAAGCAACTACATCTTAATTCCTAAGTGGATTCTATAATTGCAGTAACAAGAAAGAGCTGACATTTTTTAAAATGAAAAAAACAACAGAGATATGTGTGATGTTGTAGTTGGTGTGTTTATGTATAGTTTAGCCACAGACTCTGTCATTTAGAAATCATGTTATTCAATGTGTCAGTTCTCAGCAAGTTAGGGATTGGGTTGGGATAGGGTCAGACAGTATCGTATTCATGCAAAGTAGCTTCTTCCCTAGTGGTGGCTCTTAATTTCTATATGATCGTACATAAATTATTTAACTTCATTGCTTTTCTCCTAGTAGATGGAAATTTGCATTAATGTAAGAAATAAAACTATAAATGCTTAAATCAGAATTGCAATAAGCAAAAGAAACTTAACTGTTTACTGTAACAGAATAATTCATGTATGCTTAATTATAGGGGAAAAGGAAAAATTATAGTAATGTTGACAAGGATGAAATGGAAGAGGTGCTATTCCCGATGTCCTTTTTCTATTGGAGATAATATACTTAACCCTTTAGCTTAAAAAAACAAAATGTGACTTAGCATTGATAAAATACTTATCAGTCCAAATTTGCTTCCCCAGAGTCTATGCTCACATTCAACTTCTAATTCTTTTTTTTTTTGGTGCTTGTCCTAGGCTTGAAATCAGGTACTTGGTACTGTCCCTAATCTTTTTTGTTCAAGGCTAGCACTCTAGCGCTTGAGCTACAGCTCCACTTCTGGCTTTTTTGGTGCTTAATTGGAGTCAAGAGTCTCATCCACTTTTCTCCTGGGGCTGACTTCAAACCAAGATCCGCACATCTCAGTCTCCTAATGAGTTAGGATTTCAGGTGTGAGCCACCAGTGCCAGCCTTAACTTTTCTTTTTCTCTTTTTTTTTCTATTTCTCTCAGAGAGGAGTAGAGGGAACATTATCTAATAAATAGGTAACAACTGTAGCTGAGTGTTTTTCTTTCTTCCTTTCCTTCTTTCTGTCTGGCTCTTTTCCTTCCCTTCATCCTCTCCATTGCTGGACATTGAACCTAGAGGAGGCTAGGCAAGTGCTCTACCCCCGAGTTGTGCCCGCAGCCCAAGCTGAGTATTTTATTTTAAATGTTACATGAATATTCCTTCAGAATAGTTCAACTTTATAGAATAGGTGCAAAACAACAACAGCAATATAATTAACCTAGTTTTTGTTTGTTCATTTGTGTTTTTAGGTAACTGGCTGGGTAGACCCCTCATTTGATGATTTTTCAGACAACACAGCCATCTCTACTATTACTACTGACTCTTTAGGTGTGAATAATTCAAGTCATAAAAGAAAAAATGTAACTTCCATACCAGAAAGTAGCAGATTTCCAACTAGAAAAAAAGGAAAGTTATCTTCTTTAGAAGAGTTTCATGGTCTAGAAAATTCAAATGGATGTCTGTCTGAAAATGAACCATGGGTGGATAAGTATAAACCGGAATCTCAGGTACCTAATACCAAACCAGTATGTCTATGTGATTTAATTTCAGTGGATAACGATATATGGGAAGGAATGGTTTCCAGTTTTATGTTCTGATTTTGTCAGGTTTTCCTGAAATCATACTATCTGTTCTTTGTCTTAGATTTAACTTAATTCCAACCTAGAACTGATCTCTTTATTTTATTTTACTAGTTATAATACTGTTTTATGTTCCCTTCCCAAAACATGTTTTAAAATAAGTTTTATAATATAATCATATCTGAAATTACAGTGGTAACAACATAAGATCAGGTTTTTTCCTGTCATATTAAAAAAATGCTAGTGCAATCATAACCTATTTCATTATAGTATGGCATGTTACTGGTTTGCATTTTTCTCTAGTAATATGTTAATAGGTGCTAATGTAGCAAAAATCATTGAAAGATTTCATTGAAAACCTCAAATTTTTATCTTAGCATGAACTTGCTGTACATAAGAAAAAAATTGAAGAAGTTGAAACCTGGTTAAATGCTGAGGTCTTGGAAAGGCATCCGAAACAGGTAATTAAATAAAAATATCTTTCATTATGTTTGATATGAAATGTACCTCTGACTTCCAATATGTTTTAAGAAGTTAATCTTTTATGACAACTTTGTTTAGGTAAGTCCAAATGCCCTCCCATAGAAAATTGTGTGGTCTTGCTATATCCTTTCTCTAAAAAACTCAGAGACTTGGAGACTTCCCCTTTCTTCCTTCCTCTTTTTCTGTCTTATGTCCTGTAATCAACATAAGGTGCATAGTAAACCAATTAGGGCACTGGTATGTTTAGCAAATGAAGCAGTTAGGCAAATTATATACTAGTTTTTGTGTTAGCTGTAGTTTAAAATAGTCCTCATGTTTTTCATTTCACTTGCTAATTTCACAGCTCTCATCCTCCTCCAGTAGAATCTTCCCTCTCCCTCCCCCCCAGTCCTGGGGCTTGCTCAGGGCCTGGGCAGTGTCCCTGAGCTTTTGCTCAAGACCAGCACTCTGTCACTTGAGCCACACACCACTTCCAACTTTTTCACTTCCTGTGCTGCTGAGAAATCAAACCCAGGGCTTCATGCACGCTAGGCAAGCACTCTACCACTAAGCTACATTCCCAGCCCAAGGGTGAACTTCATTGTGACATTTTTGTACATGCATACAATGTATCCAGTCAAACTTATCAGGTCCATTTTTCATGAAATAAATAGATAAAATAGATAGATGGGGGGGGGTAATTTGTGGGTAGGGAAGGTGGGAGAAAAATGAGTGCGGAGGTAACAAGTTTGACAAGAAATGTACTCACTACCCTATGTATGTAACTGTAACCCCTCTGTACATCACCTTGACTATAAAACTAAGTTTAAAAAATAGATAGATATAGAGATATAATTGTGTCACGTGCATGCATGCTTGTCCTGAGTCTTGAACTCAGCACCTGGACACTGTCCCTGGGCTTTTTTTTTGTTAAGGCTAGTGATTTACCATTTGAGCCCACAATGCCATTTCTGGCTTTTTCTGAGTAGTTAATTGGAGATGAGAGTCTCATGGACTTTCCTGCCTGGGCTGGCTTCGAACCATAATCCTCAGATCTCAGTCTCCTGAGTAGCTAGAATGACAGATGTCAGCCACCAGTGCCCAGTTTCATGTTCTATGTTTTATCAAGATAGCTTCTGTTACCCTCTTTTTAAATTTATATTCTACTTTTGCAGTGCTGGGAATTGAAACCAGAGCCTTCTACATATGTGCGAGGCAAATGCTTTTTGCATCAGGATTTCATCACATAGCCCAGAATGTGTCCCGAGTCCTGATTCTGTGTCCCATGAGTGCTGGAAATACAGGCACATGCAAGTCTCCCAGCCTCCTTTTTCTTCTCTCTCTTTTCCTTTTCTTTCTGAGACAGTTTGACTGTGTAGCTGAGATTGGCCTCCACTCACTATGTATCTAAGGTTGGCCTTGAATGTACAATCTTTCTGCCTCACTCTGTTGGGTTTACAGACATGTGCCACTCAACCCAATATTTTTCCTGCTATCGTTGATGTTAAGTTTGAACACCAAATTGAGGAGAAGATGGTCAGATATCTTAATTATATGATACCTTTCTCTTGTAACTGGCACATAATCTGGAGGGAGATACTTTGGCAGCATGTGAATGCATAATTTCCCAGCAGTCTTTTACTAATATGTTTGTTTTGGGTTTTTGGTTTTTGGTTTTTTGGTATATGTGCTGGACCAGAGATTTGAACTCAGAGCCTGGGCACTGCCCCTGACCTTTTGTGCTCAAGGCTAACTCTACTACTTGAGCCACAGCTCGACTTCTGGCTTTTTTTGGTGCTTAATTAGAGATAAAAGTCTCACAGATTTTCCTCCTGGGGCTGGCTTTGAACCATGATCCTCAGATGTTAGCCCCCTGAGTAACTAGGAATACAGGCCTGAGCAACTGACTCCTGACTGTTTTTCTGCTCCTCCTCCTCCTTTCTTCCTCCTCCTCCTTCCTTCTCCTCCATTGTCCCTTCTCCTTTTTTTCTCCTTCCACTACAGTTATTACTACTTCCTTTCTTCCTCCTCCTCTTCAGTCTTCTTCTTCTTCTTTTTTGCCAGTCCTGGGCCTTGAACTCAGGGCCTGAGCACTGTCCCTGGCTTCTTTTTTTGCTCAAGGCTACCACTCTGCCACCTTTGGTCACAGCGCCACTTCTGGCCTTTTCTGTATATGTGGTGCTGAGGAATTGAACCTACAACTTCATGTATACGAGGCAAGTACTCTTGCCACTAGGCCATATTTGCAGCCCTCCTTCTTTCTTCTTCCACTCTTGCTTAGCTTTTTCACTCAAGGTTGTCTGTACTTCCAGCTTTTTGCTGGCTAATTAAAGAAAACAATCTTCTGGACTTCTCTGCCCTGGCTTTGAACTGCAATCTTCAGATCTGCACCACATAAACAGAAAAGGCTGGAAGTGGAACTATGGTTCAAGTGGTAGAATAAAATAAAATAAAATAAAAATATAGGAAATAGATGTCTCTTATTTCCATATCTTGGAGTTCATCTTGATATCTATATTTATATAAATATGATGAGACATTTAGGTATTGTGCTTGTGTTTCTCTCCTAAGAGTGTCCTCTTTTGAAAAATGAGGGTAGAGGTCACAAGTTTGACAAGAAATGTACTCAGTACCGTATGTATGGAACTGTAGCCCCTCTGTATATCACCTTGACAGTAAAAAAAAAAAAAAAGAGTGTCCTCTTTTGGTCTCACTCTGTGTGCAGTAATATACAGGTTTTTTTCTCCAGTCCTGGAACTTGAACTCAGAGCCTGAGCACTGTCCCTGGCTTCTTTTTGCTCGAGGCTAGCACTCTACCACTTGAGCCACAGCACCACTTGTGGCTTTTTCTGTATATGTGGTGCTGAAGAATCGAACCCAGGGCTTCATGTATATGAGGCAAGCACTCAACCACTAGGCAACATTCCCAGCCCCTAATACACAATTCTTAAAAGTGTAATGTCCAAACTGAGGCTATAACATAAGAATGTTATACTTGTCAAATACTAAATTATATTCACCGAGAGGTCCATATTAAGATTGAATTTTATGAATCTAGATAACTTCTAAAAACGTCTTATTTCAAACTTTATGTCCTTAACCAGTTTCACTCTTTCAGTCTGGCTACTAAATAGTCCTTGAGAGGGATATAATGCAAGGGTTGAGGAATTTTCAAAAGGAGAGTTTATTATTCAGGAAACAAGATTCTCATTTATAAAGGTGGTTTAATTTCGACGTTTATTCTGCTTATACTATTTAATAAATATGGAAGTAATGGGTAATATTTAGAAAGAAAATTAAAAATAACAATCCACTGATTTGGGGGGTTTGGGTATGTATGTGTCAGTTGTGGGGTTTGTGCTTGAGGCCTAGGTGCTGTCCTTGAGCTGTACTGATCAAGGCGAGTGCACTACCACTCTAAGCCAGTTTTCTGGAGGTTAATTGGAGATAAGGGTCTCAGAGACTTTCCTACATGGCCTGGCTTTGAACTGTGATCCTCAGATCTCACTTCCTGAGTAGCCAGGATTATAGACATGAGCCAACAACGCCCAATTCTGATTTTGGTTTTTAATTAATCTTTGTGTTTGGTTTTAGGGTGGATCTATTTTATTAATAACAGGACCTCCTGGATGTGGTAAGACAACTACTTTAAAAATATTATCAAAGGAGCGTGGTATCCAAGTACAAGAATGGATTAATCCAGTTTTGCCAGAATTCCAAAAAGATGACTTTAAGGAAATATTTAATTATGGTAAGACTTACTATTAAGATACAGGAAAAGCAGGAAAAACTTATGCTTAATGTAACTTTTAGAGGAAGCTGTTTGAGTGTATTTTTCTCCATCATGTCCAGTTTAAAAGGAAAGATACCCTGATTGAATGAGTGATTTTTCTTTTAAAAGTAAGCTTAACTATTTTGCTAGCAGGTTTTCATCTTTTTTTTTTTTTTTTTTTTGGTGCCAGACTTGGGACTTGAACTCAGGGCTAGATGCTGCCCCTGAGCTTTTGCTCAAGGCTAGTACTCTACCATTTGAACCACAGCTCCACTTCTGGCTTTTTTGTTACTTTTGTGGAGGTAAGAGTTTTACAGACTCCTCCCTGGGCTTTAACCATGATCTTCTGGTGTGACCCACCAGCCAATGGCTCAAGATTTTATTCTTTATACAAGTTATATAGTATAACATCTTTTTATATATTCCAATTTAAATCAAGCCTTAAGATGTGTTAAAGGAATTTGATCACAGTTAGATAGCTTAGATGAGAAAGTGCCTGTTGGAATCAAATTACATCATGACAGGGCTGGGAATATGGCCTAGTGGTAGAGAGCTTCCCTCATATACATGAAGCCCTGGGTTCAATTCCTCAGCACCCCATCTATAGAAAAAGCCAGAAGTGGCACTGTGGCTCAAGAGATAGAGTGCTAGCCTTGAGAAAAAAAGAAGCCAGCAACAGTGCTCAGGCCCCAGGGCTGGTGCCAAAGGAAAAAAATTACATCATGACAAAACGTAAGGACAGTTTTAATTTACACTATTCCTCAGAATCTTTTCTCTGCCCTTCAGTTTGCTTTACAAAGTACACCATGACTTTGGTCTGCATACCCTTAGGCTCCTGTTAGCCCATGTTGTTTGAATTTGTATTGCTTTCTAAATAGTAACACAGGCCAAATGATGGCGCTCACACCTGTAATCCTAGCTGCTCAGGAGGCTGAGATTTGAGGGTTGAGGGTTCACCCCCGGAAAGGCTGAGACTCCTCCGGTAACCAGCAGCACATCAGAAGAGGCCCTGTGGCTCAAAGTGGCAGCACACTAGCCTTGAGCAGAAAAAAGCTCAGGGATAGCACCCAAGCCCTGAGTTCAAGCTCCATGACTCTCACAAAAATAAGTGAAAATAAATAGTAATAAATAGTAATAGTAATAAATAGTAAGTATTTTTATATTAAGTTGTATCAAGGATTTGAAGTAGGGAGCAGTGAATAAGAATAAAACATTTTCTGTTTCCTTTGCAGGAAATGGGACTTTGAAACTCCTCTGATTAAATTTTTATTCAAACAATCCTCTTTGTGAAACATATCTTCAGAGAACTTGTTCTTATCCCCACATTTGCTAATTATTCATCCCGTTTTTGTTGTTAATTGTTTATTACACAAATTTAATTTTGTATGTGTCTGTGCACATATCTGTGTTGGTGCTGGAACTTGATCTCAGGATCTTGTGCTTTTACTTGGCTTTTTCACTCAATTCTAGTGCTCTGCCACTCGAGCCACAGCTCCACTTCCAGCTTTTTGCTGGTTAATTAGAGATAAGAATCTCACAGAATTTTCTGCCCAGGCTGGCTTCAGTCCTCAGATCTCAACGTTCTGAATAGCTGGAATACAGGTGTGAGCTCCAGCTTCCAGCCAGATCACTCACGTACAATTTCAAATTTGTTCAAAGAATCTATTACAAATCTATATTTGCAAATTGTTTGAATGTTGTATCAGCAGCTGTTTACTGAAGTCAGTTAATACACTCTACATTCATTGGTATAGAAAGATTATTATTCTCCATGCTGACGTTTGATTTGTGAACTGAATGTTCAATTTCGAATTTGAATAAACACATAGTTTTAAAATAGGCTCTAGTGTTAATGAACTACATCCTGTATATGCAAATGAATTTATATGTTATATATGCATGTGTATGATGTATACATTATTTGTTGAAAATAAAACTGGCATATGTGCTTCTTTTCAGAATCAAACTTCCATATGTTTCCTTATCAATCTCAGATATCAGCTTTCAAAGAGTTTCTACTAAGAGCAGCAAAGTATAATAATCTGCAAATGCTTGGAGATGATCTGAGAACTGACAAGAAGATAATTCTGGTTGAAGTAAGGGCAACTTTAATAATTCTGCTATAGTTGGTAAAAATTGTGAAAAGCATTTTTTGTGTATGTACAAAGTACTAATGTAATAAAATAACACAAAGATTTCTCAATAGCAGAACCCCAAAATTTGATGTAAAGGTTAGGATTTACATTGTTTTATATTGTTTTATATTACTATTTAGGCTATCAACTGCTTCATATTTCTCAGAAAATTAGTTAAAATACATTGGCTAGGTAAAAATTTTTCTTGATAAATATAAATCTGAAAATAAACTGTTAATGGAATACAACTGAAGTAATATTTATCCTGTATCTTTCATAGGATTTTCCTAACCAGTTTTATCGAGATCCTCATACTTTACATGAAGTTTTAAGGTAAGTGACAGTGAAGTATGTCATTCTCAAAGTGCACGTTAGGTGTTGAGATTGTAGTCCAGTGGTAGAGAATTTGTCTAACATAGTAAAACTCTAGGTTTGATCCCTAGCACCACAAAAAATAAAAATAAAAAACAATCAAAATAAGTAACACTGCTTGGTGCTGGTGGCTCACACCTGTGATCCTAGCTACCTACTCAGGAGGCTGAGATCTGAGGATCAGTTCAAAGCCAGCCCAGGCAGGAAAGAGGAAAGTCCATGAGGATCTTAACTCTAATAAAGTACTGGAAAACTGTGGCTCAAAGTGGTAGAGAGCTAGCTTTAAGAAAAAGAGCTCAGGGACAGTGCCTAGGCCCCAAATTCAGGTCCTACAACAACAAAGTAAAACTCCATATTAAGTGACAAATGACTTAAATTCCAACATACTGTATTTATTTTAGGAAATATGTGCAGATTGGCCGGAGTCCTCTTGTATTTATAGTCTCTGACAGTGTCAGTGGAGATAATCATCATAGGTTATTGTTCCCTAAAATGATTCAAGAAGAGTGTTCTATCGCAAGTATTAGGTAAGAAAGAAATTTCTCCTTGTAACGTTTAATATAGGTTACTTTAAAAAATTTAACCATTTGACCACCATACTTCTTTATAAAACTTCTGTCTATAGTTTCAACCCTGTGGCACCAACAATTATGATGAAATTTCTCAATCGAATAGTGACCCTGGAAGCTAATAAGGTAAGTGTCGCATTGATTTCAATTTTAAGTTGTAGCTTTAGAGGCCCAATTTATGTTCAGAATAAGATGCAGCAATTGGAGATGTATCATTTTGGTTCATTGTCTTGAAAATGTATAGTAGACTAGTAAAGAATTAGAAAACTTAAGAAGTACTGATTTTTATTTTTATTTATTTATTTTTTTTTGCCAGTCCTGGGGCTTGGACTCAAGGCCTGAGCACTGTCCCTGGCTTCTTTTTGCTCAAGGCTAGCACTCTGCCACTTGAGTCACAGCGCCACTTCTGGCCATTTTCTGTATATGTGGTGCTGGGGAATCGAACCCAGGGCCTCATGTATATGAAGCAGGCACTCTTGCCACTAGGCCATATCCCCAGCCCCAGAAGTACTGATTTTTTAAATCTTGAAGTTTTTTCTACTATGGAACCTAACTTTTGTATTGAGGTAAATTTTCTCTTTGCTTTACTTACTGTTCTAAATTGTGACTATTATCCAGAAACTGTTTTCTGGCATCTAAATATAGTGGCCATCAACAGCTAAACTCTATTATTGTTACTTTGAAACTTTTATCCAGGTGACTCATGCATGTAATCCTAGCTACTCAGTGGCTGAGAACTGAGGATCTTGGTTCAAAGCCCAAACAGAAAGTCTGTAAGACTATATTTTATTTTATTTTTTCTCAGTTGTGGGGCTTGAACTTGGGGATTGGGCACTGTCACTGAGCTCTTTTGTTCAAGGCTAATACTTTACCACTTGAACCACAACACCACTTCTGGTTTTGTCATTGTTAATTGAAGATAAGAGTCTCATGGACTTTCTTGCCTGGGTTGGCTTCGAACCACAGTACTCAGATCTCAGCCTCCTGAGTAGGATTATAGGCATGAGCCTCTATACGACTCTTATCACCCATAAATTACCAAAAATGTCAGAAGCGGAGCTGTGGATCAAGTGGTAGAGTGCTAGGATTTAGCAAAACAGCTCAAGGATAGTGCCTAGGCCCTGAGTGCAAACCCTAGGGCTGACACACACACAACCTCAAGCCTACTTTTTATTGTATTTAAATACATATGCATATGTGTGTGTTATGTGTATATGTGTACATATACATATACATGTATACGCACACACAAGATAGATATTTAGTAGATAGCCACTGTTGCCTAGCTTATAGTCAGTTTTTCACAGGTTCTGAAATGGGATGAGCTAGGAAGAGTCAGTGAATCAAATCTTTTGTCAACAAAGTATTATGAATTTATAAATGGGGACAGATAAATCTTGTCTTATGCTGCACTGTGTAGTATGTGGTAAAGTGATGGAACTCCTTATGTTATAGATTAACATTCATATTTGAATTTAATACCTAGCTTTAAAACATACACATCTTAACTGTGCATATGAAGCGACTTTGCGTATATTAGTGTGTGTATATACGAAA